>NW_014010948.1:0-8414 GCF_000611645.1 Monoraphidium neglectum
CCCCGGAACTGCCCTATCCCGCCAGCTGGGCTCGACCATCACCCTCAAGCCCGGCGGCTCCAAGTCTTTCAAGCCCACCATCACCTTCAAGTCCGGCACTGCCAGTTTCCTCACCACCTACTCCAAGACCGCCAACAAGGTCCCGCTGTCCGGCGCCTTCGGCCTCCCCACAACCCCCATCCCGGTCCTGGCGACTGTTGCGCCCATCAAGAAGGTCTCTTCGTGCAGCCTGAACCTCAAGCTCAAGGACAAGACTGTCCCCACCTTCAACCTCCTCTGCCAGAACTTCAAGATCGACGTGAGTGACGGGCCTCAAAGGGACGACGGGCTCTACTGGGCAGCGGTGCACGGGATGGGGGTGTGGGCGCGCCGCCACGGGTGGCCACGAGGCACGCCTGATTGACTCAGTTTTACTCGTTGACAAAACGGAGTACAGAGTGTCACAATTCCTGTTCGCGGCCTGCTGAATACCAACATTACCTCACCCCTCCCTCATTGCCCCGATCCCGACAGTTCACCCCCTACTCGTTCAGCGATACCAAGGCCACCATCGTCCTGAAGCAGGCGACCGGCAAGGGCTCCGTCTCCCTCAAGGGCTCCGTCGCCCTCACCTCTGCCAAGAGGTTCTAAGCAGCCGGCAAGCGCACGCCCCGGCCGCGCCACCTCGCATCGCGCCGCCGCACGCGCGCTTGCGCTCGGGGCGGGCTCGACGTAGGGTGCGCCTGGACGCCCCGGTTTTTCTCTGGTTGATGGGGCAGCTGGGCTGATCAAGCCCCTCTCGGGCATTACGCCCGGCCCTCCATCTTCCAATCTTTGTCAAGTTCAAGCCTGGTCTGCAACCAAGCTGGCGACCCGTGACCCAGGCGCCATGCAAGCCTGCAACCTGATTCTCTTATTCCAACGGGCGTCTTCGTTTTTGGAGGCCCCTCTCGAGCACCTTCAGTGCGGGGGTCACTGCATGCAGAAGTGCCACGCGTGACCTGTGAAGGAGCTGTCCATGAGTTTATGCTCTCAAAACAGTGGCGCTGCGCGTCCTCAGCCGCCCTGCACGCGACTCACCTGATTATTCACCGCCTCGCGTGTGCGGACCTGCAAAGCACTGTTCACGTGAACAAGCACAGGTGTTGATGATTGGGATTGGTCGCCCACGGCATCCCCGAGGTTTCCTTGCGGCAGCAACGTATTAGAAGGGCGGGATCTCACTTGCACAACGTGCGGTCTCACCTGTGGCGGCCCAAACCCTCTCCGGCGCGAACGGGCCTTTGCTGAACCCCCGAGCTGTTGTGGCCTGCCATGGCGCACCGGCCCGCACCCCCATGCCCGCAAAGCACACTCACACACATCCTCACACACATCATGCAAGTGCCCTGAACATTCAGTGTTGGCACCCGACCACCGCATGCGCACTCTCTGTCACACACGAACACACATTGTCATTGCGCCGACACATGTGCGTGAACTGCAATGTCAGAGTTTGTTGAGTTTCTGCGCTGTGAGGAGATTCGGGAAGTGTTGGTTAGACCTGCTGAGTGAGTACGGTGTAACCACCTTGACAAATAAAGCATTGGTGTATATATTTGCTGCCAGCTGGCAGGGAATTGATGGCGCCAGACAACTCAAACACTTGCCGGCACCATCGACACTAAGGGAATGCAGGCTAAATAAGCAAGCAGGCTGTGACGTGTATGCAAGCTGCGGCAGGCAAATGTTGTGCAGGTGCAGCCTGACTGCCATCAGTGGGGGACAACCAAGGTAACGGGCAATTTTGACACTCCCCATGGCATCACACGTATGGCCACCCGGTTTCTGCATCTGCAAGGTTTGGCACGGTCATACACCCACTGCTGCCAACGTGCATGGATGCGGCACAGCTGTCGGGAACATCACCTGCCCAGGCAGAAAGCTGCCAGCATCCCCAGTCGACTTGCTCTCATGATATGAGGGCGAAGCACAAGAGTGTCACTGTGTGATACCTTCCGCCTGGTGGCCACAGTTTTGCCTGACAGGCTTGTTGCCCCTAGGCAAGGTTCGAGGCAGCTGGCTGCCCGCCTGCCACAACAGCAGCAACACGAGGCCCGGCCCGTCGCACTTTGTGACCCTCGCGAACCGCTGTTCTGCAGACGGCCCCGCCTGCAGGCTGGCTGAAGGAGCCCAACGGTGCTGAGTATCATGCGCTCACAGCCAATGGTTTTACGAACCCCAGTCTGCCGTGCAGCCATCCGCGCCCGTGAAGTGGTGGCCGCAATTGCCATGGCAGCAGAATTTCTGGGGCTGGGCTTGCCCGCAGTGCGATCACTGTGGCGCAGTATGGCAGCAGGGGCTGCCAAGCGTCGCGGGAAGCGCGCATTCCTGCACCCAACGCCCTTGCGTGATTGCCTTCCACTGCCCTCGCAAAGGAAAATGGCCGCGGCTGGCGGACAGCCATCCAGCCATGGCAGCTCAACCGCCACACAACAGCCTTGGATCGCTTCTAGCTGGCGCGGGGCCGGTGTAGCAGCAGGACCTCCAGCATTACAAGCAGGGCAGGTGAGCAGAGCCTACAGCAGTAGGGAGCCCCTCAGCCGCGCCCTGCTCGTTTCTTGCGCCGCATGCAGCCGGTGCATCAGCAACCCGGTTTGTTGTGCTCATACGAAAATTGCACACATCTGAGCATGCAACCTGTGACGAGTACTCGGTTGCCTCTGCTCAACGGAAGCACGTTCAACAACGTGGCCGGTTTCTGGAAACGTGTGGACCGTCCTTCCGATTGGCTTCAGCACGTCGGTGGGGCGGGTGACACCAGAGTGAGTGGGGTGTGTCAGTGCTGAAAATTCGCTCTGGTTTTTTCCGCATGATCACAGCCGACCTGCCGGTTCTCGAAGCACATGACCCACCACGCCGGAACCGACGACACACACACACACATCCGCCCTGGTCGTGCTAACGTGAGCATTTAGAGGTCAAGATTTGTGCGCCTGGCATGTTTACGAGCGCGCTGGCCTCTCGTGTCCACACGCACTATTCGGCCACACGGGTGGCTGGCCCATGACCCGGATTGAGCCGGTGCATGCGCGGTTAATTGAAGAGAATTGACGTTCAGGATGCTGTTAGGTTTTTGGGTGACTTGAAAACGGCCGTCGGCCCGCCACCACGCAGACACAGCCATGAATATGAAGTTTGCAAGGGGCATTGCAGCGGTCGCTGCCCTGCTGGTGGTGGTGGCGATCAGCCCTGCACAAGCCCTTGTAAAAGGCGACTGCATTGTTGGTAGGTCAATAAGCGCCACCTCGGCGACTATGGCTGCACACGGGGGCAGCGGCTTGCGTGCAGCAGTACTGCGTACGCTCAGGGACGCGCTGTTGCTGCTGCGCCCAATCAACACCTGCAAGCCCCTTGCACACTCAGCACGTTCTAGTCCCGCCGCTCGCACACACTTGATACCCGGGGTGGCCCTGCATCCCACCCGGAAGTCTCCAAGCACCAATACTGGCTCCCTCCTGTGCCGACCCACAGACCTGACCCTGACAGGCGGCACCAAGCTTGGCCTTTCGCCAGATACCAGGCTGACAGTCCAAGCAGCGCGCCGGGTGAGGCTGACCTTCAGGCCCAGCAGCGCCTCGGACGCGGAGAGGGGGGCAGTTTCTGGGAAGCTGCCGCTGGTCCTTTCAGCAGGTGAGCCCGCAAGCCTGTGAAGCCAGCCGGCTTGTCGAAGGCCAATCTATATCACTGCACTCTGCCTTAGGCAATAAGCACTGACCTCTGCATCCATGAATGTTTGAATTCCCCCATTATCAACAAGACCGGGCAAGACTAGACACAAAAGTGCATGGTGCCAAACAAGCTGGTCCTGCCGTGCATGCGGCAGGATGGAGCGCAGATAGAGCAGATCCATCCAAATGAAGATTGCCATCCACAAAGGAGCATTACTGGCTGTTTTACTGGCCGTGTGCGCTCCAGTTTCTGACAAGCACGACCAAAATAAACCTGACACGTGTAGCACCATGAGACCAGGCGCACCCTGTCGCTCCCCCTGGCTCGTTCATTTACAATTGCAGGCGCCGGCGGCTGCAACTTTACGGACGGCTCGCTCGATCGCCGCAGCCCCGGGAACAACGCACTCAGGGCGGCCCTCAGAAGGGTATCTGTCGGCGGCGGCGGCAACTCCACCTATGGACGTGAGCGCCAGGCCCCAACAGCACGCACACCACAGTGCGGCCGCTGTGCGGGCGGCGGGCGGAGGGTTGGCGGCTGCGCCGACCTGGGCTCCGCATATATCTGTGCACATGCCACACTGCGGGCGCCTGTGGCTCCTCTCCTGCAGATCTTCAGCCGCTCCCTCATACATGCAGGCCTAAACCCTGCCCCCACAACTTCCACACCTTGCCCCAACGCCGCAGTGTTTGTGACTGACTTTGCAGGCAGGAGCACCACACGCCGCCCGGCCACCTCGACCACCGATTTCAGCTTCAAAAACGGCGTCGCACTTGACGTGAGCCACTCGCTTGCAGCGACTGCTACATGCAACTCGCCACCGCCGTTGTTGCGGGCCCAAGAATCAAATACTTCACACTCTGAGACTGGGGCGGCGCCAGGGCGGATCATGCTGGGACCGCGTTGTTTGGGCTGATTTGCCCACAAAGCGGATGCTAGATGGCCAGCAACTCGGCTTCCTGCTGGCCTCTCAAAAGCAAACCTGACTCATGCACGCTCACCCATGCACCCGGGCGGCACCCCGGCTCTGCGCAGCTCTCGGCCACCACCTCCCTGTCTTCCCGCTACATCCGCATCTTCCGGCCCACCGCCGCGTTCACCGGCGGCGTCGCGGCGCTGCAGCTGAACTATTCGAGGCCCCTTGGCCGGCAGGGCGCCGTGTCTGGCGGCGCCGGCTTCAACAGCACCGCCCTGTCGGGCCTCGGCGCGGCGCGGCGCGCGTCGCTCTGTGCGCTGTCCCTGACACGGATCTCCTCGAAGGCCACCTTCACGCTGCTCTGCCAATTCTTCACGCTTCAAGTGCGCTGCGCGCGCGCCGCGCACATGGGCGCCCCAGCTCCTTGCTTGTGACAGGCCGCCGCAAAACGCGGCGTGTCTGGTGCGTGCGGAGCTTGTCTGAGTCGCGGGACGCAGCATGCAGCTAGCCGTCCAGCTCAACCCGCTCGTGGCAGGTCACCCGCTCGTGGCAGTTACCCATGAGGAAGGGGAGGAAGGCATGCCTGTCCCTCACCACCCCTTGCAATCCCCGTACAAACCTGCGCGCCTCTCCTGGATGCGCATACTCGTTCCACCCTCATGATGATGCATATTGTTGACCCAGCTGCCCAATGTTCAACCCACCTGCCGCCCCTCCTGCTGTCCCGCAGTTCCCCAGCTTCACCAATGGCGACCTGACCACCAGCCTTGCGTTCCGCCAGTCGACGGGGCGCGGCGCGTTCTCCGTGCGTGCCACGGGCCTGCTTACGTCCGCCTACGTCTACTGATTGCAGGCCGCTCCGTCTGCTGGGTTCCCCCAGCAGGCACGGCATAGCGGTGACGTCCCTGCCAGCGACGCTCATCGCCTCCAATGACTGATGTTGCCACATCAATACCAGAACCTTGGCCTTGCGGGGGAGCTGCTGACAGCAGCACGAGGGCGCATATGGTGAGCTAGGGCCACCCACCCCCAAAGACTTCTACCCGTGCATCAACACAAAGACGGCGGCCACGCGCCCGCAGCAGGGGCGCCCGCAAGGTGTCTCGTGCTCCTATCACTCGTCGCCAGCCGTCCTCACATTGTTACTTTTTGAGCCAACAGCTCCTCCTTCACAGCCGACTGTCGTCAGGCCCTTTGTCCCGCGATCGCGTGCGCACCAACTGCTAATTTCGGAGCGTGCACAGTTGTGTTGACTTGATCAGTCGGGGCGGCCGTGCTACTTCACTTCATTGCCCCCTGCCACTGTGTTGCGTTGAAGGTGCTTTCTTTTTGGCTGGCCAATCCAGCGTGCACACAACAACCAGCGCCCCAGGCCGCCCCGCCCCATTTTGCCCACCAGATTCAAGGCGCATCGCATTTCTCGAGCCTGCTGGCAAGCAGCCTCGAGGGATGCTTGCCAGCAGCCCTCAGCACATTTACAATCAACCCGCCACTTTCTCGCGTGCAAGACGATGTTGCGTTTGAGCCGACGTTGCTGCCAAGAGGGCGCCGCCTTTGCTGCGGTCTGTCGCCTTTCCAGCCCGAGCTCACTGCTAGGAGGCCAAGATATTTTCAGGACCATTTCGCTAAATTATTTTAGGCACCTCTTGCCAATTGCCTCAGTGTTGTTTCTTATGCACGTATGAGATGTGAGCCGACCCGCACACCGGACCTCAGGGCCTTTTGCTGTACTCACAGGCTGTAAACAGGCACGCATCCCGTGGCGGGCTCTGACGCCCAGAGGTCTACGGCAGAAAATGTGGTGGCTATGCCTGTTTAGAGTTGCCATGATGCTTTTTTGGTGCAAGAGGAGGAAGCACGTCAGCTGCATTCGTAAGACTGCACCACACGGCAGATAGGCAGGCCCCACTTGCCGCTTGCCAGCTTTTCCGGATCTAGCCGGCGGCTGTCATTGATGCATATATGTTGATGGCAGCACTCATGGGGGGTATGGTACATGAGTGCCGCCCTCCGACTTCAACACGGGGTGGGGTGCAGCTGTGCGCTGCGCGCTGTGCACTGCAGCTTCCGCAGACCTGCCCTCTGCCATCGCAGTCGCTGTGTCGGCTTGTGTGTCCGCACCCCGCGCTCTCACACGTGAAATGGCGCAATCTCCATCCATTTCACTATACTGACCTATCAGCAAAGTCCTTCGTAAGATTGCAGCACAAAAAACGACCAAATTCAAAAGTTGCTTCCCAGCACCGCGCGCAGAAGCCTCTCAATCCATCGGATAATAGACAACACCGGGATAGGACAACATAGGTTGCTTCCGAATGGACATAGAAGCGCCTCTCCTCGCTGGGCTGCCCTGCAGGTGCGAGCAACTGTCGTTGTTGCGCGCCCATAAGATCCGAGTGCTTTCAGAAATGCAATAATTGGCAGGCACCACCATACCGATGCGCAGAGGCAATCTCGTGCTCGGCGCAGCGCTGCTGAGCGGCGCGGCACGCAAGGTCGTATGCGCACCGCCGCACGCTGTTGGTGAGCGACGGCGGGCATCTCAGCACGCTCTCGCGCACCCCAGCCGCAAGCTGCAGCACCCCGATTACTCACCTTTATACGGACTATTCATATCAGTACTTACACAATCACGGTGCTCGGCATTTCCTTCAAGTGCAGCCACATCACCATGTGCCAAGTGTGGCCCCCCACCATGAACTGCCGTGGCCCTCGCTCCTCACCAACTCGCTCCCTCCCAGGCCACCGAACTGTCAAGTCGGAGGTGATCTCCCTGGACCAATGGTACCGTAGATCCCTGCGGCTGAAGCCGTCCGCATCAGCGCACGTAACCAGCAGCGGCCCCGCATCGACGCCGGGCAGCGCCGGCGGCGCGGCAAGCCGCAAGCGGCCGGCTGCGTCCCCTGGGCAGCAGACGGGTGGCGAGGACGCGCGGGCGGCGCTCGCGGATCAGGAGAGGCAGAAGAGGGCGGCGCTCGAGCTGAGGCGGGCGGGTGCGGCGGAGGAGCGGCCTGGCACAGCGACAGGCCGGTGCGAGCCGGAGCAGCAACAGCAGCAGCAACAGCAGCAGCAGCAGCAGCAGCAGCAGCAGCAGCGGCCGCAGCAGCAGCAGCGCCCGCCGCAGCAGCAGCAACGCCCTCAGCAGCAGCAGCAGCAGCGGCCCCTGCAGCAGCCTGGCCCAGCCAGGCCTGTGGCCGCAAACCCAGGCGGCAGCGGCGGCGGCGCCGGAACGTCACGCGCGGCGGCGAGGCAGCAGCAGTTCACCCCTGAACAGCTGCATGCCAAAACCGCCAAGGACCTGGCAGAAATGCTGAAGGCGCGCGGCCAGAGCGGCGCGGGACGCAAGGAGGCGCTCGTGCTGCGGCTGCTTGAATACCAGCGGCGGATGAGAAGGGCGATGCGGCCGGCCGCGTGACGCGGCGCCTGCAGCTGCCCCGGCTGGCAGTGCCGGGCGGCTGTTGCGGGCGGCGTGCTGATGCAGAGCGGGGCCTCCGCGGGGGACTCCTGTGGTAGCAGGCATGCAGCCAGTCCTCCCCCTTACCCAGTCAACAGTCCCCCTCCCCCCACCAGCACACCCCCATTCAGCTGTGGCGCCACCCCACCCCTTCCAGAATGTGCCCTCGATTTTGTTTGCCACCCGGCGAGAAGCCGGCGACCCGCAGGATGCATGCTTGCTTACACGTAGATGGTTGGTTAAGTAACATGAGTAATGATGGCACAATATGACGACTGCGGCTGGTGCGAGTGACGGCCATGTGGCCCACGGGGCGTTGGCGCCGCCACCACAAGCAACCACACAGCCGTACCC
>NW_014010947.1:0-6682 GCF_000611645.1 Monoraphidium neglectum
GCCGAGCGCGACGCAGCCGCCCTGACCGCCGAGTTGTCGGAGGCACGCGCGGCGCTGGGCGCGGCGCGCGCCGCGGCAGAGGCGGCGTGCGTGCGCGCGGACGAAGCAGCGGCGTCGGCGGCGGACGCCAGGGCGGCCAAGACGGAGCTGGCTGGCGCCCTGCGGGAGCTGGAGGGGTTGCTGGTCGAGTCAGAGGCGGACCGGCGGTCCCTGCAGTCGCGGATCACGGCCCTGGCAGACCGCGCCGAGGCGCTCGCGCAGGGCGAGGCGGCCGCGCGCGCGGCGGCGGAGGCGGCGGAGGGCGAGCTGCGGGCGCGCGGGGCGGCGGCGGCGGAGGAGGCCGCAGCCGGGGAGGCGGCGCGGGGGGCGCTGTCGGCGGAGCTTGAGGCGGCGAGGGCAGCGATCAAGGACATTGATAGGTGCGGCTCAGCTGCTGGAGGAAGTTGTTGCATATTGCATGTGAATGGGTCCGGACCGCGTTGGCAGCTGTCATGATTGCAGCCAGCGCCCGCCCTCCCCCCCAAACAGCCAGCGGCGAGATCGGGGATGTTGCACTGTTGTTTGCGGCACGGGTCAATGCTCCGAACGCCGTGAGTTTGATGACCCCGCGCTACCGTCCATTCCGGCAGGCAGCACTCGAAAGCGGCCAGGAAGCTGGACAGGCGCATGGGCGAGATGGCGACGCAGATTGCGGCAGCGCAGCACGAGGCGGCGGGCCGCATGGCACAGGTGGGCATGGGCCTGCAGATGGGGTGTGTCGGCGCAAGCCTGCAAAGTGCTCGTTCACTCCCCGTTCTTGCCTTGCTGCTTTGGGCAGTTGTTTGTCTCTGTGCTTCGTCGTATCGTTGGCGCTGCTCAACGCACTGACATGTAATGAGACATGGGCGCCTGCAGGTCCTTGAGCTGGAGGGGCGGCTGGCAGACGAGCGGGCGGCCCATGAGGCGGAGGCCGCCTCCCTGCATTCCCACGTGAGCGGCCCTGCATACGACCCCGCCTCGTTTGCGTGCGAGAACTGCAGGTCTGCGTGCATCAACAACCCACCAGCCCTCCTTGCCAATGTCAGCAGCAGCATGTGCCCAATGCGCGTTCTCTGCCTCTTCCCCTGCCCTGCGGCCGCCAGGCGTCCACCCTGCAGTCCCAGGTGGAGTCGCTGCAGTCGGAGCTGGAGGCGGCCGCCACGCGCCAAACAGCCGCGGTGGAGGCGGCGCTGGCGGCGGCGGAGGAGCGGGTGAAGCTGGAGCTGAGGGGGCAGCAGCTGGCGTACGAGACACGCATACAGGTGAGGACGCGCAAAGAGGCTGTGTGTGAGGCGGCTGAGGGGCCGCCTTGGTATTCTTAAGGGCCGGCCGGGGGTTGGCTGCGCAGCATTAGCAGAGCGGCGCTGCGGGTCACGGGTACGGGCCCAGTAGCTGCCGTGCTTAACAAGGGCGGGCCGCCAAACTCGTTGGGTGCGCTGCAGGAGCTGGAATTGCAGGCGCGCTATATGTCAGCGCTGGAGGTGCTGGCGCCCCCCCAGCCGCCCAGCCACCAGCTAGACGCCCCCGGCTCGCCCTCCGCGGCCGCCGCCGCCTCCCTGAGCGCGGCCGCGTTCGCCGCGAGCCTGGCGGGCGGCTCTGAGGGCGGCGGCGGGTCGCTGGTGGACACGTTTGACGCCCGGCTGCGACAGATTGTGGCGGAGCGGCTGGGCAGGGCCGAGGCGGCGCAGGTGATCTGGGGCTTGGCAGCAACAAACTATGGTGCTCGCAGACGAGGCGCCGTTGAGGGGGCTTTCGGCTTGGAGGCACTGGGTCCAGAGAGAGTGCCCGGAAGCTGTGGTTTTTGGGGTTGTGGCTGCATGCCGCCTGCTGCCCCTGCAGCAATACCGTTCTCGACCCACCACATGCCAGGCGTGGGAGGCGCGTGTCCAGGCGCTGCACGCTGAGCTGTCATCGGAGTGCCGGCGACGGCTGGACGCGCAGGACGCCGAGTGGGCGGCGCGCAGCGATGCGCGGCTCTCGGGTGAGGGGACGAGGGGCGGCTGGTGTCAGAGCGGCAAAACATTGACTTTGAAAACGAGGTCTGCTAGTTTATGGGATAAGCTGGTGCGCAAGCGCACCACGTGGCCACGAGTGTTTGTGCCATGCAGATGTGTGGTGACGCCAACGCAGGGCACCTTGCGTCTTGAGCGCTGCGCTCGCAGTTCAACATCTCATCGCGAGCACGCGCGCGCGTGCACGTTGCAGAGGCCGAGGGCGCGGCGCACCTGCGGCTGCAGCAGGCCGAGCTCAGCTGGTCGCTGGAGCTGCAGCGGACAGAGGCGCGGCTCGGAGACGCGACGGAGGCGCGCGCGAAGCTGGAGGCGCAGGTCGCGGCGCTCACGCAGGCAAGGGCGCGGGGCCTTGGTTCAATGGAGGGCAGGCTGCTGACCATAGGATTGCAAAAGACGCGGGGACCAGGAAAAGCGGCCAGAGCGACCGGCAACAAACCCTCAAAGGTGCTGCCGATGGAGATGCGGCTGATCAATGTTGCAACAGGAGTTGCATCCTGACACTCGCTTGCCGCAACCCCACCTCGCTGCTGCGGGCTCGCCGCCGAGCGTAGGACCTGGCGTCCTCCAGCAGGGATTGCGCCGCGCTGCGCGCCCAGGCCGACGAGCTGCGCGCGGCGAACGCGGCGCTGGAGGCGCGGTTGGCGGAGCTGGGGCGCGCGCTGGCGCAGCTACAGGGCGCGGTCGGCGAGATCGGCGCGGCGGCGGCGCGCGGGGAGCGCGAGTCCGCCGCAGAGCTCAACGCCAAGGTGAGTGCCCGTTTTGTGCGTTGCAAGTAGCTCTTTCTTGCATTGTCTGGCTTGCATTGTTTTCATCCTAGGCCTGTCTTTGCACAGCGTCGCCACCCCGCGGCGTGAGGGCCTGTGAGGCTTGATGCCGCGTGACAACCATGCCCGCTGGAGCCCTGCAGCGAGTGCCTTGACCGCGCTCCAACCCATCACACCCCGGCGCGCAGCTGGAGGCGCGCACCGCCGAGCGCAACGAGGCGACGGCCCACGCCGCGGCGCTGGATGCGCGCCTGAAGGTCGGTGTGCGCGCGGCGCGTTGAGGCTTGGCACCCCTTCGCTGCACGTTGGGGTGTGCTGCACTGCACCACTTTACATGGCGTACGGAATGTTCTTGACCTGCGCGCCGTGACCCGCAGGTGTTTGAGGCGGAGCGGGCCATGCTCCAGCAGCAGCGGCAGGCCGCGCAAGCAGCAGCAGAGGGCGCGGACGCGGCCCGCCAGGAGCTGCAGCTGCAGGTTGGCGGCGGCGGCTGCGCGACCGCTGCTTGCGTGGTACCTCATCATCGATGCCGCAAGTATAGCATCCCCTTGCTGCGTCGCTGACAACTTCTGGAAGCTGCACCACAAGCTCACATTCCTTATATATCACTCTTACCATGATATATGCGTATGCAATTTGCGACGCACACACAAATTCATGCCACGACAGATCCAGCGGTTGCAAGGAGACGCCCTGCAGACACAGCACCAGCTCAGCGCGGCGGTCGCGCGTGAGGCGGCCCTGCAGCAGGCGCTCGCCACCGCGCAGTCGGCCGCAGCCGACGCGCAGGCGGCGGCCGCGGGGGCGCAGCAGTCTGCGGCAGGGGGCCGGGAGGCGGCCGCGGCGGCGGACGAGCGGTGGGAGCGGGAGCGGGAGGAGCGGCGGCGGCTGGAGGCGCGATTGGAAGAGGTGGGGCGGCTCGGGAGTCACGATGCAAAGTGCCTGGGTGCATCAAGCCGTATCCGCTTTGGGTGATGAGTTGTTGCAGCTCTGCTAGATTCTTGGCTAGGCTCTAGAAATCCAATCGAGTTTGTAATACCCGAGGTCCAGTCTACGCTCCTGAAACACGCTGCATGTCCTTGCCTGCCCCTCACCACCCGCCGCAGCTCGCCGCGGCGCGCGACGCTGCGTCCCGGGAGGTCTCGTGGCTGCAGGCCGAGGCGGCGGCCCAGGGCCAGCGGCTGCAGGAGGTGTGCGCCGACCGCGACGCGCTGCGCCGCTCCCTCGCGGCAGCTGAGGACGCGCTGCGGGCGTCCCAGCACGACGCGCAGGCGCTGCGGTCCGCGGGCGACGACCTGCGGCGAGCGCGCGACGATCTTGACCGGTCAAACGCGGACCTGGAGCAGCGGCTGCAGGCGGCCGTGGAGGACCAGCGGCGGATGGGCGTGGTGATGCAGGGGATGGAAGCTGCCAAGCAGGGGCTGCAGCGGCGGCTGACGTGCTACGAAGGCGCTGGGAGCGCCGCGGGCAGCGGCATGGTCACGCCAACCGGCAGCCCAGCGCCGCGGTCCAGCCCGCTCGGCGGCGGCGCAGCCACCCACAGCAGCCCCGCCCGCGACCCGTGGCTGGCGCCACGGAGCGTGTCCCCAGCAGGCAGCGGCGGCGCCGGCGCGTCCGGCCTGTGGCGGCGCTCTGGAGCGGCGAGCCTGGCGGCTGCGGGGGTGTCGTTCAGCCCGGGCACGGCGGGCGGCGGCGGCGGCAGTTTGACAGACACCATTCTGGCAGCCAACCTCACGAATATCCAGGTGCGGCTGGCCCAGGCTCGATGTAGGCAGGCTGCTTAATGCCCTCTCCTTCAATGTCTTGCTCCCTTCAATCTAACGCCTGTTTTCACCAGCCATGTGACACCCCCTGGGATGATAAGATTTCAGAGCAAGCCCAGCCCAGCGGACCTGGGTTACTGGGCAATCCACCCTCCTTGTAATCCTCCGATTGCCCATCCGTGCCCACACAGGACATGGAGGGCGTCATCTCCGCCTTTGAGGAGGAGCGGCGCGCCCTGGTGGAGCGCCTCGACGCGCTGGCGGCAGACAACCGCGAACTCAGGCAGCAGGTGCAGCCCTGCCGCCAGGCTGCGTGGTCTTGTTCGACGCGCCGCTGCACCATGCAAGGCTCTGGCACCTGCAAGCGCCAGACGCTGCACAGTCGGTCTATGCCTGTGGAAACTGCCAAAGCGTCACAAACACCTGGATCTCTCAGCCCGCCAGCACCAACTGCAGCACACGCGCTTCACTCGGCACCGCCATCCATCTCGACAGGCCGCAGCGGCGTCCGACCGCTGCTCAGAGCTGGCGGCTGACCTGGCGGCGCTTCGGGCCAGCGCCCAGCAGAGGGAGGGCGCCCTCGCCCAGGTGCGCGGGGCGGCTTCTCCTCATCTCTCTCACACTCCCTGGTCTTCACCCATTTTCGGGCGGCCCGTTCAGTGCCAACATATTTTCTGGCTCTCGGAGTAGGGCTGGCGCCAAGGCTATGGTTTGCCATCCGCCCCTCTGCCGCGTTGCAGGAGGCTGCCCAGCAGGCGACCTACACGGAGCGCGTGCTGTCCGAGGCGCAGCGCGGCCGCATGGACCTCCAGCAGGTCAACGCCTGGCTGCAGGCCGAGCTGGACGCCTGCCGCGCGGCGCGGCGGCAGCAGGAGGCGCTGGCGGCGGAGGCGCAGCAGCGGGCGGCGGGGCTCGAGGTGCGGCTCGGGGGCGTCGCGACTGCGGCGCCTTGGGACAGCACCTCCCGTACACGCATGTGTGACTACTTTTTGCAGCTCTCAAGGTGATGTGCGGGTGCAGGAGGTATGATTAGTGCACCCTGTTGCCTGTCCTTGTCTCGCAGGCGCGGGTGGGCGAGGTGCAGCGGCAGGCCGAGGCGGCGGTGGCGGCGGCGCGGGACGACTGCAGCGCGCAGCTGCAGCGCCACGGCACCGCGCTGAGGGGCGAGCTCAACGGGCTGCGCGGCAAGGTGCGGCGAGCAGCGCAACAGGGCCTGGAGGCCGCTGCCTGGGGGTTGATCGCCGACTGAAGGGGGGCACTTGCGTTGCAGTGCGACTGCCTGCAAACAGAGGGTTCAGAGCTGCATGCGAGGAAACCGCATGGCGGCTGAAACTGAACAGGTTTTGCAGTTGAAGGCATGTGGCTAGAGGTGCGCGGCTCAAGGGATGCAGGCGCTTTGGCCCGTCGTTATCCCCCTCCTGCGTTGCGCCGCGACAGGTGGCCCTACTGCGCGACGAGGTGCGGCAGCGGCTGGCGTCTGCAGGCAAGGAGTGGGCGGCGCGGCTGGCGGAGGTCAACAGCAGGTGCGCGGCTGACACGGCCCGGCCCTGCCCAGCATGGGGCTCTGGCGGGGAAAGAGGGATCCATAGTCCCGACAGAGGTGGGGTGGCTCGCGCCGACTGCCCTGGTAGGCGGCTGGCCAACGCGGGCTGGACGCATTGCATGCGCTGGCTGCCAGTTTGCAGCTGTTTAACATAATCAATACCTGGCTGCCGCCCAGGTGGACGCAGCACACCGCGGCCCTGCAGTCGCAGCACTCAGCTGCGCTCGAGTCGGAGCGCCGGCGGCACGCCGAGGCGCGCGCGGCGCTGCAGGACGAGCTCGACGCCGCGCGCGCCGAGCTGCAGCGGCAGCAGCAGCGGGAGAGGGACCTGCGGGGGCGGCTGGCAGAGCTGGGGGCGGCAGTGGCGGAGGGCCTGCGGGAGCGCTGGGCTGCAGCAGCGGCGGCGGCGGCAGGGCAGGGTGGGGGCGCTGGGGAGGGCGCTGGCGCAGAGGACGAGGCGGCGGCCGTGGCGGCAGAGGCGCTGGCGTCGGAGGAGCCGGGACGGATTTTGGAGGGCTTTGAGGTGGGGCGGGTCAGAGGCGGGTTGGGCTCTGCGCTTTGTGCAGTGCTGTGCATGCGCCC
>NW_014010947.1:6844-8573 GCF_000611645.1 Monoraphidium neglectum
GGGTTGGGCTCTGCGCTTTGTGCAGTGCTGTGCATGCGCCCAGATCATGATTCCGCACCAGCAGCTGCGATGTTGTGCTGGCGTCCTCCCAGCCCCGCCTCTTGTGCAGTCGAAGGCACTGTGGATCCTTCAGCCACGGCCATGCCACGTGGAACCGGTCATTGCCCCAAGACCCCGAACCCCCCTGACCACCGCTCCCGACACGCGCACGCGGGCGCCATGCAGGCCGCGTGGGCGCTGCTGGTGGCTGAGCTGGCGGCAGTGGCGGAGGACCGCGACCAGCTGCTGTCCGACAGCGCCGCGCTGGCTGCTGACCTGTCGTCCTGCGCCACAAACCTGCAGGTGTGCGAAAAGGGGGGAGGGGACTGCGCCCGGCGCCCTGCGCCGTGCCGCTTCGCGGTCTGCACATGGCAACGCCCAGCGTCGCGCTGCGCAACCCTGTTCCCCCTCCCAGCGCTCCATGCAGCACCAAAGGCACGCTCATCAGGGGCGGTGCCGAGGTCGGTATGCATACGCAACTCCTGCGTAGCTGCCCAGCACACCCAACCGCACGACCACACCCCACCCGCCCGCGGCCGCCCCCAGGCGTTGTCGTCCATGCTGGCGCTGACCGTGCCGCTGGGCCCGGCGGTGCAGGCGGGGCTCAACGCGCGCGACCCCCAGCTGTTTGAGGAGCAGCTGCAGGCGGCGCACGAGGTACGGGGTGCAGCGGGTTGATCGATCGGGACGACGCCGGGAGCGCTTGGCGTGTGCATGTCCCTGGCAGGCAGGTGGATGGTCGTGCGTGTGCGACAGGTTGCGCTTGGGCGTGTATGGAGGACCGAAGGTATGGCCGGCGCCCAACCACACAGCCCCACAGGCTTCCAGCCTCAAGCACTGCCATCCAATCACTAGCGCACATGCACAACACACACACACACGCACACGCACACACTCCACTCATCCGCAGGCTCTGGTGGGCCACATCGCCGCTGAGAGCGCGCGGGTCGCGTCAGAGGTCGAGTGCGGGCCGCTGGCCGAGGCGGCGGGTCGCTCCGAGGCACTGGAGGGCCAGCTAGCGGCGGCGGCTGCGGCGCTGGAGGCGGCGCGACGGGAGCGGGAAGCTGACGCGATTGCCTTTGACGACTCGCTGCGGCGCTGCAGGTGTGTGTGTGTGTGGGGGGGGGCGGGGGCGAGTTGTTCCTGTGGCTATGTTGAGTGGGCGCAAGGATGAATATTTGAGGTTTTGGATCGAGAGTGGTGTTGACATGGAAAGTGATGTACGAAAAGCAGAACGGAGGGAGGGTCGTGCAGCCGGCACCTGGTTACCCTGCATTTGCGCCCGCCTGTGCAGGCAGGAATGCAGCGAGGGCGCAGAGGTGGCGCGGCAGGAGAGCCTGTCGCAGCTGCGGGGCGAGGTGGCGGCGCTCAAGGTACGGGGAAGAGGCGAGGGTCCGGGCCACGGCGCGCAGGCGCACCTCCTGCGGTGCGCAAGGTAGCGCAGCCACCCGCTGCTTTGGCCATGCCGCGTCCGCGCGGGCCAGACTGCCGCAATTCTCTGGGGGGCAGCCGGCCTCGCCATCGCAGCGTGCCTGAGCCACCCCTGGACCCTGGCCCCCCTCCGTCCGTCGGGCCGCCGCCCTGCAACCGCTGCTCCGCTGCTCGTGAGCGCGGGCCCTCCTTTCCGAATGGCCGCCAGTCGAAATTCCCTTATCGGAGACCTCCGGCCACAAGGGAGCGTACCCAACTC
>NW_014010946.1:0-2542 GCF_000611645.1 Monoraphidium neglectum
GTGTTTGGGGGGGGAGGTAGGGGGAGCGGGAGGAGTCAAAAGCTCTGGCATGGGCATGCATGACGCGGTGGCGCATGCAAATCGGTGCCTTGCGACTGGGGGCGCACAGCACAGAAGCCAGGGTTGGGGCGTCACAGCTGAAGAGGGCCTACGCAGCGCCACGATATGCAGCAGCAGTGCACCTGCGGGCAGCCGCCCCTGCTCGGCTCATGTCGCATGCGAGCGATGATGTGGCATCAGCAGGTGGTGCGGCCACAACTGACTCCCCCCCTGGATTTTCGACACTGCACACCGCACACTGCAGCCGTGGCGCTGCCGCGCGGCGCACCTGCCGTTTGGCGGGCACGCCCACGAGGCGCTCCCCCTTGTCCGTGAACGCCACGATGGACGGCGTCGTGCGCTGGCCCTCAGCGTTCTCGATGACGCGCGGCGTCTTGCCCTCCATCACGGCCACGCACGAGTTGGTCGTGCCCAGGTCGATGCCGATGACCTCATCCGCGCGCAGCGCAGAGGACACGCTGCGGCGCGGCGCGCAGGGGGGAAGGGTTGGGGGACCGTTCAGGCGCGCGAGGCGGTGCATGCGCGCTGGGGCGGATCGGGGTGGCGCCGGCCGAGCGGAGCAGCACTGCAGCGCGCGCACGAGCATGGCCAGCGACTGGCGGGCCGGCCAGACCGCACAGATGGCGGTGAAAACAAGGCTTATACAAGCTAGCAATCAGTTCGCGCCGGTAAGTGGCTGCTTTCCAAGCTTCTAGACCTGCGTGCTTGCCTGATCGATCGCTTCGACAGCAGCGCCACCGCCCCCGCAGTGAGCAACTGCAGAAAGATGGGAAAGAGCGCGTTACATGCATGAGATCGGGCCAGGCCGGGGGCGCCGCGCCTCCCCGACGAGAGCTTCTAGCAGCACGCCGGCCCACACACACTCGCAGTCACACACCTGCGACGACTGCTGGGCCAGCAGGCGCCCTGCTACGAGGGCCCCGGATGCCGACAACATCGTTAGAAGCTTTCGGCGTCCACCAGCGCTGGCTGCCGTGCTGTCTCGTGCTGTGCGCTTGTCTAGATCGCCTTCGCCGGTTTTTATGTCACGCTGTTATGTGAACCGTGAACAATGTAAGCGCTGCGTTCAATCGGTCGTTTCAAGCCTCTGCAGGCACCCACACGCCCAACAGCCTCTGACGAAGCTGCTGGGTGTTGTCCTGATCTGAAACGACCAGCAACAAGACGGGGTAGCATTCGGCCAGAAGGCTATCGTATGCTATAGGGGCGCTCATATTGTTCCACTTTACTAATCCCTGGGCTCTTGCGGTGCCGTACCAGCGCACCACCTGGCGCGCACACAGGGCGGCGCGCTGGCGCAGGGCCAAGCGGCACGCGAGCCACCTCCCCGTCGCAGCCTGCGGTCCTATTGAGCGACGCAACTCGCCGCTCATCAAGGATGCCTGTGATACCGGAGAAACGCCAGCTGGACGCGCGCGTCCGGGGCGCCCTGGGGGCGCAATTCTGGGCGCAGCCCGTGGAGAGCGGCCGCGCGGTCGTGGGCGCCACCGCCGCCACGCCGTGCGAGCCGCCGCCGCTGCCGCTGGCCGCGCCGTCGGGGCTGTCGCGCACGCAGCTGCTGGTGGCGGCGCAGGCGGCGGGGCTGCCCTTCTTCCCGGGGTGGTGCGAGGCGCACGGCGGGACGGTGCGCGGGCGGGCTGCAGGCGCATGGGGCGCGGGCGGGTTGGCGGCAGCAAAGTGCCAAGGCCGTGGCTGCACAGTGCGATCAGACGGGCGCATGCCCACACAGCACGGGCAGCAACCGAGGACCGCTGCGCCCCCGCTGCCGTTGGGCTCCTGGGCTCGTGTCGCACACAACCTACCGCACGCCGGGTGCGCTGGCTGGTGCATTCAATTTCGCATCCACGCGGATTGGCGGAGGAAGGGACTTCACTTTCTGGACCGAATAGATGACGCCGCTGCCCCGGCTTCCGCCGCCGCCGCCGCGCAGGTCCTGGACCGCGTGCTGGTGCAGACTGGGCGCAAGCGGTGGTGGGGCGCGCTCACGGGGCGCCTCAAGGCGCAGCGCATGGTGGGGCAGCGCGGCACGCACACGCTGGTGAGAGCGCGCGCGGGCGCGTGGACGGCCCAGCTTGCGCGCACGACCGCTTGGTCATTAGAACATTTAATCATTTATTTGATCAGGGCGGCAGCAGCTTGCCCTCTATCTGCACGGCCAGGGCCGCGGCGAGGCTGCGTGCAGCGGGTGCACACCCATTCGCCGCTGTCACCCCACAACCCCCCAATACACACACACCCGCTCCGAGTGTTGTCCTGCGCCCCAACTTCCCCCAACACGCCCTGCTCCCATTTGGGTTCACGGTTTCACCAGGCCCCCCTGCGGCTGATCTCTCCCTCTGAATCAAACAACGCACCTGCTCCGCGCTACCCCAACCCTGACTCTCTTTTCCCTTGACCCCATCATTTCACCCCCGCAACACACACATACACACACACACACGCACACACACACACACACACGCACGCACACACACACACGTCA
>NW_014010946.1:2730-6319 GCF_000611645.1 Monoraphidium neglectum
CACACACACGCACGCACACACACACACGTCATCCCCCTGCCCCCCTGCCTCGTCCCCCCACCCCGCCAGCGGGAGGTGCTGCAGGACCCCGAAAACTACGCACTCGCAGCATCGGGCCGCGTCCTGCTGTCAGAGGCCACCACCCTGCGCGCCTCAGCCCAGGCCGACCGCCTCAGCCAGCTGCCCTCCAGCCTCGCGGGCTGGCGCCCCAGCTGGCGCCGCAAGGGCGCCGCGCCGCGAGACGGCGACGCGGACGCTGGCGCTGAGGCCGGCGCAGCGGCTGGCAGCGGCAGCGCTGCGGGTGGCGGCGGTGCCGCGGGGCCGCGCTGCGGGCCGTGGGCGGCGCTGCAGCTGAAGCAGCAGCTTCTCGACGGCTACGAGCTGACCGCTGACCTGGCGCTCAACGAGCCCTCGCTAGACGGCGTGCGCGCGTCCATCAACACGCCGCTGCGCCTGAGCGTCGACGTCGGGCCCCGGCCGGGCCTGGCCCCGGGGCCGCTGATGTACCGCGTCGGGGCGCACGGCGTGCTCGCGCCGGCGGCGGCAGAGGCGGCGGGGGGCGGCGGGGGGCGCGCGGCGCACGTGCTGGCGGCGCACGCGCAGGTGGGGGAACTCGCAACGGCGTGGCGCGCGCCAGCTTGCTCGGGCACTGTGCACCACCAGCCGGCAATTCGGAAGTTGTTGCCGATCTCTCGCCTGGACGGTGCATTGGGGCGAATTGTGTCACCCCTTGGTTGTCAGCGGGGGACTGCGTAAATGTGTAATGCAGAGTGTCGGCCGCTCGTTTTGCATGGAACCATGCAAGCTGAGACGAGGCTGCTCAGCAAGGCCCGCCCGTTGCGTGCGCCTCTGTCCCCGGCCCCTCCGCAGGGCGCCCTGGCGCTGGCGGGCGGCCGCACCCTGTGGCAGGCGGCCTCAAAGCCCTGGGAGCGCAGCCCCAGGCGCGGCCTGGTGCGGCGGCCGCTCGTCATAGCGCCCCTCCAGCAGCAGCAGCAGCAGGCGACAGCATCGCCGTCCGGCGACGACACCCAGCGGCAAGGGGAGGCCGTGCCGCCCGCCCCGCACAGCAGCGACCACGCCGCCGCCACCGCGCCCGCCGGCGATGACGGCCCCCGGCGCCGCCACCCCCCCAAGCCGCGCCGCCACCGCGGCGCATCCGGCGCGGCCGCGGCCCGCGAGGGCGGCGCCGCCGCGCTGCTGACGCCGGGCCAGGTGCAGGACGGCCTGCAGCAGACCACCTGGCGGCTGGAGCGGCTGCGCACCGACCTGCAGTCCTGGGCCGGCCGCGCCAACGCGGGCGAGCTGCTGCCGCCCGCCGAGCGGCCGCCCAAGGGCGCCGGCGCCGCGCCGGGCGGCTGCTGGAGCAGCGTGCTGCAGGCGCCGCACCTGCGGGTCAGCGGGCTGGTCGGCGCGCTCGGCCGCGTGCCGCTGCACCACTCCCACTTTGACGCCGCCCCGGAGTCGCCCATCGCCGGCGCCGCCGCCGCCACGTCGTCCCGCCGCCGCGGCCGGCGCGGCGCGGGCGCAGGCGCAGACGGCGCCGCGGCGGGGGGCGCGGAAGCGGCTGAGGGCGCCCCCGCGCCGCCGGCCGGGCCCGCGCTGGGCTCGCCGGCGTGGCTGCGCCATGCGGGCGCCGCCGGGCGCGGCTTTGCGGAGCGCGTCGTGTTTGGCGGTCTGGGGGGCCTGGGCGGCCTCGGCTCCCACCTCGCGCGCGACGTGGGCGTGCGGCTGTTCGCGTCCGGCGGCGCGGCGCTGCAGCTCGGCCGCATGCGGCGCAACTTTCTCGATTTCACGCGGCTGGAGGCGACGCTTGACGCCGGCCTCACAGGCCCCAAGGTCCTGGGCAGCGGCGCCGGCGGCACCAGCGGCGGCGCAGCTGCTCCCCGCGGCGGCGGCGGCGCGCGCCACCCGGCGTTTGCGCTTGACGACACGGGCGCGTGGCACGCCCTGACGCTGTCCGCGTCGCAGCAGCTGGCCGGACCAGTCCGGCTGCGCGCGGACTGGCGCCTCGCGCTGGACTCTGCTGCGCCGCTGCCGGGCGGCGGGCCGGGGCTGGGGGGCGCGCCGCAGGCGGCGGCGCTGCTGGCGCGTCACGTGGGGGGCATGCGGCCGACGCTGCTCGACGCGGCGTACGGCCTGGACGTGATCGTGCCGGGCAGCGGGGGGCTGGTGCGGGCGGTGGCGTGGTACTCCCCGCGCAGGGGGGAGGGCGCGCTCGAGGTGCGGCTGCTGTGAGGGGCCGCTGCGCGCACACGCGCGCGTGCCAGGTGCCTTGTTGCTTTTTTCCGTGCGTGCCTGGGTCTGCCCGGTGCTTTGCTGGGCGGGGCGCCAGGTGGATGGGCAGGAGTGGGGGCGCAGGGCGGGCTGCCCAGACCGAGGCGCCCATCAGCAAGCTGGCACACATGTGCGGGGCTCTTTCACAGCGTCGATGCTGGCGCCTGCGTGCCGCTTCTGCCACCTATGTCTGTGTTTTTTTGTGCCGGCCCTTGAACACACCCAGGCAAACACCTGGTGCTGCCAAGTCACGAGGCAGCATGTTTGGCTGCCCATCGTGTTTGCTGTAGCACCTGCTTTTTCATCAACACTTTCAGTCCCGCTATTGCAGCCGATAGCCCTGATTTTCATCGCTGCAGAAATAGCCAGGACAATCTTGGTACATTGTGGATCCGAGGGTTACAAGTTATGGCGCTTGCAACCGAACGAACAGACACACAGCCGCATTTGACTTGTGGGGGGTCAAAGGAGCCCAGCAGTAGCAGGCACCTGTGCAGCCCTGTGCGCATCCAGTCAGAGGGAGGGGACCCGTTTTAACCTGCAGTCGCTGCCCCCAAGGAAAGACACGGTGGCAAGAGCCAGGTGACAATCGGGGTGCTGTGTTTGGATGCAACACACTCTCCAACACTGCTGTCCAGCACACACTCACTACTCAAACCCCAAGCCCGGGACACAGCTGCCAGGCAAGCCGCCAGCCTCACATGGTGAGCCAGCTGCTGGTCAACGCATCGCAGACGCGGCGCAGCCCTTTGTGTGGATCGTCATGGCCGGCTGCTTGATATATAACGCGGTTGTCCGAAGAACCAAGGATGCAAGTAGGCAAGGGTGAGCGATGATGGGAATGAATGTCCAAACAAGAAAAAGTTGTGCCGAGATTGAGGATACATGAGAGGAGAGTGCCAGCACCTCAAGTCTGAGTGGGTCGCGCCCCTGCCGGCAGCACACCACCTTGGTGGAGTGCTGGCGGTGGGGGCAGGGCGGACGGGGGGAGCCCCAACCAAGCGACGCCCCTCAATCAGGGCCGAGCGGCCTGGCCGCTCGGTGGGTGCGAAGCCGGTGTGAGATTGTGAGGCGGGGGGAGAGTGCCCCAACCAAGCGCTGCCCCTCAATCAGGGCCAAGCGGCCTAGCCGCTCGGTGGGTGCGAAGCCGGTGTGAGATTGTGAGGGGGGGGAGAGTGCCCCCACCAAGTGACGCCCCTTAATTAGGGCCGAGCGGCCTAGCCGCTCGGTGGGTGCGAAGCCGGTGTGAGATTGTGAGGCGGGGGGAGGGAGCCCCAACCAAGCGACGCCCCTCAATTAGGGCCGAGCGGCCTAG
>NW_014010946.1:7070-9350 GCF_000611645.1 Monoraphidium neglectum
CAGTGCCCCAACCAAGCGACGCCCCTCAATTAGGGCCGAGCGGCCTGGCCGCTCGGTGGGTGCGAAGCCGGTGTGGGGCAACGTGCTCTTGTTGTTGATGTCTGTGTGATCACCCTGTGAGCAGCTGCCACAATCGTGAGGCACTCAGCTTTCTTTTGCAGGGGTCGAGTGGTACTGTAAAGTAGCTTGGGTGTTGAACCACAGTGCAAGCACCTGCGGTGATACAGTAGTAAGAGATTTGGATGCTGCAACGCCCAGTCACGAGTTCACTTGGTGTTGCAAAGAGCTGCACCGGGCCGCTGCTGCACGATGCTGCGCCCCGGAGCAGCACGCTGCTGCAGCGCTGATGAAGCGGCGCAGCGTCGCAGGTGCTGCTGCTGCAGGTTGCAAATACGCGGCAGAGCCACATGCGCGTGTTCAACCAGCCCTGAAAGCTCACCATTTGTAAAGAAGGTGTCGCTTGAGGCGCTCGGACCCGCTTTTTGGCAGAAGCCTCGCTCTTTTGACGGTCTTCGCAAGGCTGCATGCGGTCTCGCGTCGAATATGCTTGCAAGTACGATGCCAAAACATATAAGAAATGAAGAAATTAACTGTGGCAATCATATGGAAGCGCTCAGCGCCTTCGTGTCAATTGCTGTTTTCCTTGCAGCTTCTCGCCCTGCCGATCAACTTATCATGAGCGCGTGGCTTTGACAATGTGTTTGCACGCAGTTATGAGTGGATGCCAAGTTACTGTAGCTGGAAGAAGGATTGCCGTTCGTGCGTCGGTTGTGTTGCTCGTCCCAAGTAAATTTGACCTGTTGACCACTCTCGCAAACAGGGGTTTTGCCTGGGCAAACGCAGGGCTGACAATCGCGTTGCTTTATATGCCTTGATGCTGTTGAAGGCTGCCATAAAGCCCCACCCATGCCAGAGCCGCCACTACCCCAAACACGGCACAGGTCAGCTCGCGATGTTGTGTGTGGACCGCTGTGCTCACAGACACTTCAGCACAGCCGTGGGTGCTCATCTTGACCAGCATTGAAAGCACCTGCGACGAAGGATTTGCCGTTTGCGCTGCACAACCATAAACACCCTTCCTGGATGCTATTGCGATGGCCAACTTACAGTGGCAGAGTTCAAGGCGAAGAGCTGGGACTCGCATGCTCACAATGGCGGCGACGGCGGGCTGACGCCGGGCAAAGGCCGCCTGCAAGCGCAGCATACAGACCCATGGTACGTCCTTGCCACACCCCGCCGCCTGCAAGCCTCGCCTACTGCTTTGCCCGCTTCGCCGCCGGCTGCTCCCCGCCCGGCGCGGCGCCGCCGCCGCTCCCGCCGCCGCCGCCGGAGCTGCGGGGCAGCTTGATTCTGACCTTGGGGGCGCGGGACGCTGTAAGGACCGACCCGCCAGATGGCTGGGGCTGCGAGTGCGAGTGCGATTGCGCCTGCGAGCCCGCCAGCGGGGCCGGCTCCACGCCAGCAGGGCCACCGAAGCCCGCGCCCGGCTGGCCGCCGCGGGGGCCCGCGCCGCCGGCGGGCGCGGGCCGGACGGCGGGCTGCCGTGTCTGCGCCTCCCGCTTCAGTGCGGCAGCGTCGGCCGCGGCCGGCTCCTGCTTCGGCTCCGCCTTCACTGCTGCTAGGGCTGCTGGCGGCGGCGTCTGCCGGAGTGCCTTTTGGGCCGCTTCTTGCTGCTGTTGCTGCTGCTGTTGCTGCTGCTGCTGCCGCTGCTGCTGCTCCTCGGCCGCTGCCGTGGCCTCCGCCTCTGCATCGCCGTCTAGCGGGGGCAGCCGGGGCGCACGGTACCTGACCATTTGCGTGGCGTGGCATTAAGTGTGTTGTCTTCACAAGGGGTGACGAGGGCAGGGCAGGGTGAAGAGTCGCGATACAACGAGCAGTACCGGGGGCCCTCACGCCTATAGAGCTTGCTGAAACACTCAACGATGCCGTGTACGCCCTCCAAGCATCCCAAACCACCTTCCCATCCCCGTGGCACCGTTGCGGAGCCCGCCGGCCGGCCTTTCAACCACGGAAGCTGCCAAACGGCCAACCACGACACCTTCTCTTCAATGCAGCCCGCTCTCTCAGCGCAACCCTCAGCCACACCCCATCGCCGGGCCCCGCCCGCCCAGCTACCGCACCCCTCACCCCTTGCAAACACATGCGCACCCTCCCACAAAGCCCAGGCCCCCTCCAGACCTGCGCAGCACGTTCATTATGATCTCATCCGTCCTCTCCCAGTGCTGGCGCTCCGCCATGGACAGCACTTCTGGCAACTCCATCGGCTTCGCATCCGTACAC
>NW_014010945.1:0-8410 GCF_000611645.1 Monoraphidium neglectum
GCGCACCTCGTCGCGCGTGCCGCCCTCCTCCGCCGCCCGCCTGTTGACCGCCACCAGCGCTGCCTCTGCGGCGTCGGCCGACAGCAGCTTGTCCGCGCGCACCGCGCCCTCCTCCCGCGACTTGAGCTGCCGCCGGCGCCGCGTGCTGCCGAACGCCTCGACCAGCCTGCGGCGGGTGAGGGATCACATGTGCCATACACGGTGAGCACGAAGAGAACGAGCTTGCAGTGCCCATGACAAACCAGTTGTATGCGGCAGCGGCAGGCGCCGTTGGCAGTGAGCATGGCGGCCGCGGGTGGGACGGGGGGGAGCTGTCGAGCCTCGGCGAGTGCTTGTCCCCAGCGCCTGGGGTGCTGCTGATGGCGGGCTTGGCTTATGGTTGTGATGGACCCTGCGCCGTTCCGAGCCCGCTGGCCTTGGCGCCACGTATAATACACCATGCCGGGGCAACCTTGGCTCCACTGCCACACACTCTGTCTCACTCACGTGTGCAACACACACATACCGTACACAAACAAACAAACATGCTCACGTACATGCTCACACACTCACACGAACGACATCCCCCGACACACAGGCCCACCACACAGGTCCCGCCAGTGTTCGCCCAACTCCACACACCAGCCCATGTGCCCCAGGCCCCCAGGCCCCCAGGCGCCCAGGCCCCCACCTAGTGGCCAGGCCGCGCCGCGCCTTGACGTCCGCATCAAGCTCGGCCTGCCGCTGCGCGTCGCGGCGCGACGCGCCCGCGGCCAACCCATAGTTGACGCCGTTCACGTGCGCCTCGACGCGCGCCAGTTGGCTGCCCTGCGCGCCCACCAGCTGGGAGGGCGGAGGGGGGGCCGGGCCGAGGTTGGGGGACAGGGGGAGCGCGTCAGGCGGGCGAAACATGGGGGTTGATGCCCAGAATGGTTGCTGCCACTGGTGCGATGGATTGGATTGACGGCCAAGGTCGAGCGGGTGCACCCGCTGCAGCAGGAAGGGAAGGAGCGCGCTCGCGATGTGCTTGAGCAGTACACATGCAAGCGTGCGTGTGTGCGTGCGTGCGTGCGTGTGTGTGTGTGTGTGTGTGCGTGTGTGTGTGTGTGTGCGGGGGTCTGGCCTCAGTTTCCACGGTTATCCTCAGCCGCGCCCCTTTGGGGCGGCGGTGTCAGCGAAGTATGAGGCAAAGTGTGGTTGGTCATCAGCGGCCGGCGTGCTGGAGATGCCACTGCAGACATGCACGCATGGAAGCAAACGCGCAGGCGCACGCATGCACGTAAGTGCAGATATGCAGACGCTCACGCACACACTCATGCACACACACACATACAGACACACACGACTTGTATGCACGCCTCTATACACTATGTAGATCCCCATGTTTGCAGAAGCCCCAACCTGCAGGGTGCGTTCCTCCTTATCATATATACCCAGCACATACTGGCACCCATGTGACGACAGCTCCGGGTCCGCGGGGCGCCCTATCAGGGTCGCGGCCCCCTGCGGCGGTCAGGCCGGGGCGCAGGCGGCGCTCATTGGCGAGCGCAGCGCGCCGCGGATGGAATGCTGCCAGTCCTTGCGGCCGCGAAGCATGATGAGGGAGGATGGCGTGAGGGGGAACAGGCCGGCTGGCAGGCCGGGGGACGGGGCGCGGCGAGCGGGTGAGCGGGCCGGCACCCGGGCGCGTGTCGGGCGGGCGCGGCCGCACCTGCTCGGACACCAGCGTGCTCTGCGGCACGGGGCCCGGCGTCTCGAACACTTGGAACCGCCAGGGCTCGCCACTGCCGCGCTCGTTGGCGAATGCGGGCAGCCGGCCGTTTGCAAAATAGCCAACGTAGGGGGCGCTCGCGTCGGGGGCCGCGCCTGACTGGCGCAGGACGCGCACCGGCACGCCGACGCGGCGGGCGGGGGGCGCGCGGCCGCGGCGGCCGCCGCCGGCGCTGTCGCTGTCGCTGCCGCGGCCGCTCGAGCTGGCCTCGCTGTCGCTGCTGTTGGCGCTGTCGCTGTCGCTGCTGCTGCCTTCGCTTTCGCTGCTGTCGCTGTCCTGTGTAGCCGCCGCCTCCTCTTTGTCCTGCCGCCGCCGCTTTCCCATCGTGCCAGCAGCTAAAGCGGCTGACAGAAAGCGCTTGAGGAGCTGGAGTGCTGTTTAAAGATTAAATCCACGCGCGTGTAGGCGCACAAGGTTCACGGGGAGATCAACGCAGCACGACGATGCGATCCGAAGCGTTCTCTTTCAAAAGAGCGACTGATAAATAAGCTCATGAAAGTAAAGCAGCCCATTTGCGAGTACCCCATTGGCAGCTCGTAGCAGAAGGCTTGCCCTGCCATGCGCCGCTTGCGCTTGACGCCCAGCACTACTCCTCTGAATGTCAACGTCGAGCCAGGCCTCCTGTCGAGCCGCTCCCGCACGCTCTGGCAGACTCACCATAGAGGGCTGAATATATTGCCGCATGCCACCCTCACATGCAAAAGCGCTTACATGGCTGTTGTGTGACCGTTGACTGGGCAAAGTCGCACAGCACACCAGGGCAAAGTGAAGCAATCCCAACGCGAGAAACATGGTTTGCCAGCAGTGCAGCTCCGACCGGCGACAATGCCGGACAGCAGCCCTGTGCCACCGCCGCCGCAGCATCCCCGCCGCGCCGCGCCGCCTACCAGCCGTACTTGCCCTGCGTCTCCGCCTTGCTCTTCATGCCCGACGCCCTGCGAGCGCCAGGTGCGGTGGAGCTGGTCGGAGCGCGCCGCCGAGCCGGGTCGGCCCACGCTCTGCTCTGTTTCCAGCCGCCCTGCGCCGCGCCTGCTGGCCGCAGCGAGCGCCAGCGGGCGCGCCAGACCCGCGGCCCCTGAAGGCTCCCGCCGAAGACCCCCGCCGGCCGCGTGGGGCCGGGCCCCGCCCCGCTGCCACACGCGCCGCCCCGCGACCACCGCGGCGGCGGTCACGCACGATTCCCCTCACGCAAGCACAGCTACACGCACAGCCTTGGAACCCTAAACCCACACTCCGATCGCCGCCAGCCCCCCCACCTGTTCTCCAGGATCTCGAGTTCCTTCATCTTGGCGTTGTGGAACAGCGTCCCGATCTGGTGCTTCCGCTTCGCCATCTTGTCCCCCTCAAACGGCGCCGCCTGCGCCCGCAGCGCCGCCGCGTAGCCCGTCCCCAGCGCGGCCCGCATGCCCTCGTTCGCCTCGCGCCGCGCGGGGTCGACGTGCTTCAGCCGCGACGCGTCCACCTCCTGGAACTGGATGGACGCAGCCATTGCACTCGCGCCGCCGGCGCCGCGGCGTGCCGCGCGGTCGGCCTCCTCTTGGAGGGCCGCCTGCAGCGCCGCCTCTTCCAGGCTCATGCCCTGGAAATCCGCCGGCCCCGCGGCGGCGGCGTGGGCGTGGGCGTGTTGGTGCTGCTGCTGGTGCCATTGCTGCGGCTGGTAGTGGTTGTGGTGCTGCTGCTGCTGCTGCTGCTGCTGGTAGTGCTGCTGCTGGGGGTAGTGATAAGCTTCTGCTGGTGCAGACGCCGCCGCCGCCGCCGCCGCCGCCGCGCCTTGCGTGCGGTGCGCCGCGGGCGGCCCCTGCACTCGGTACTCGTCTCCGGGGGCCGGCGCCTGCGGCGCCGGCGCGGGCCCAGGCGCCACCCTGAACGCCTCGTTGCCGACCGGCCCCGCCGCCGCCGCCGCCTCGGCGCCCTGCTGCGCGGCGCGCCTGCTCTCCTCCCGCCGCCGCATCGCCTCTTGCACCCCGTCGCCTCCGCCGCCGCCCGCGCCGCTGCGTTTGGGGGCGGCGTCGTGCTTGGGGGCAGGGAGGAAGCCGAGTATCTCGTGCTTAGCGCCCGTGCCCGGCCGCGCGCCGCCCGCCGCCGCTGTCTTCGCGCGTTTGGCTGCGGCAGCGCCGCCCTCCTCGTCACTCGAGTCGCCCTGGAGCATGGCCAGGTCTATGGATGACTTCAGCAGCACCCGCCGCTTGCCGCCCGCCGCGGCGCCGGCGCGGGGGGCGGCCTTTGGGGCTGGCAGTTTTGAAAAGAGCTCGGGGTCCGAGGGGGCGGGCAGGTCGGACGTGTCACCCGCGCCCGGCCCCAACCGCCGCCGCCGCGCGAGCTCCGGAGGCAGCGCGGGACCGACGTCGGCGGCGCCGGCCGGGGCGCGCGGCGGCGGCGGGGGGTCGGCCGCGGCGTCGAAGAAGCCGGCCGGCAGGGAGGCGCCGCCCCCACCGACGGGGGCGGGGGGTGCAGCTGCTGCTCGCCCCGACGCGCTTGGCTCAGCGCCAGAGTCGAAGAAGCCTGCTGGCAGGCCGCGTGCGGCGCCGCTGTTTGTCTGCAAAGCTCCCGATACTTCGGGTGCTGCTGATTTGGGGGCGGGCATGCTGGCAAGCAGGCGTGGAGCGCTGCTTGTTGCGACGCCGCTGCCGCCGCCGCGCGTTGCTGGAGGGCTTGGGGGCGGGCTGCTGTCATCCTCTGATCCGTAGCCTCCTAGCAAGTCCATGCGTGCGTCCGCACGGGCTCGAGGCCCTGTGTGGGTGCGTCTTTTTGCAGATACAGGCACTCCGCGCTCAGAGCTGAAGGGGGACGATGTGTGATGCGAATCAACAAATTGCTCACGCAAATCTATTGTCTATGTAACAGTGCTTGATGATCCAGTGTGCATGTAGCTCAGCACAAGCAGCAGCACCGTCGGCCCGCCGCCGAGTGCGCGCGGTGCGTCGGCAAAGAAGCGCAGATGTTGCAGCGCTGTAGTCAGCACCTTGAATACAATAGGTACTAAAAGGAACTCCGTCCTACCATGCATGCCGCGACGTGAATCCGATCACCACGTGGCGCCTGGAGTGGCCATCCGCGGTAGACCGAACAAGGCAGACGGGGCCAGCGGCGGTGTGGTCACAGCAATGGGGTAGCTATGATGCTTTGAGCCCACTGGCATGTCGAGAGTTTGCACTGGGCGACCTCTGCTTTCAGAATGGGGACAGCCCCCTCTACAACCTCCCACATGACCGCGCTTTTGGTCAACCCCTCACACCGCAGTGCTCCCATGAGACCCACATGAACAGATTCAATGCCACATTACAGCAAACATGTGCCATGTCAGGTTCCCTGTGCGCCACCCTGGACAGAGGGGTTGAAATCCACCATAAAGGCCCCAGCCAGGACCAGATGGCTGGGCCTGAGAATTGCCACCAAGCAGGTAAAAACAGGCATATAGCACACTCATAAAATTTCAGGGGATGGGCAGGTGCTTTGCAGCCTCTGCAGACGGTGTGTGGATTCCATTCGACAGGTGCCACCAAGTAACATGGTGCACAGCACGCTGGGTGGTGGACACTCGGCAGAAAGGTAGGAATCACGGAGCAGGGTGTCGTTGGGATGCCACACAACACACCGAGAATTATTCAAGAAGCAGTTTGACAACTCAACACAACACGGTCGACCGCGACCGGCATGCGGGCCCGACTCCGCGCAGCGGCACTCAGGGCTTGCCGTCGCACGTGCCCGGGCCGCCTGTGTTGGGGTCCACCACAGGCCCGGCGCAGCGCTCCCCGCTCAGAGACAGCCGCACAGAGCTGCGGGAGCCAGGGGATCAGGGGGCCGCGAGGGCGGCAAGGGGATTTTGAGCCAGGGAGGACCGGCTAAGCGCGGCGGGCGTGCAAAGGCGAAGGCGGAGGCACTGCACGCCCACGAGGGCGCGGGGCGCGGTGAGGTGCGGCGCTGTCGCCGCCGTGCTGCCCGTGCTAGTTGGCGGCTTGGGAGCGACTTGGGGTGCAAGCAGAAGCACCCCGTGCACGGCGCGCCCTCCCACAGACGATCACACACACGCAACAACGCACACAGCCACATATACACACAAGCACAAGCACATAGTCACTTACTCATCCCGACACCCGCACACCTGGTAAGCCCCGACCATGCGCTCAGCCGCGCGCCATTGTCGGGCGGCGCCGGCAGGGCCACGCTCCAGCTGCAGTTGACGCTGCCGTGCGCCGGCACCTCTTGCGCCCCGCAGCTCGCCTCCTGTCGCAAGTGCACTCCACTGGCGCGGCTGAGTTCAACGAGCAGCCCCCAGCAAGGAAGAACAAAAACATATGACTGAGCACCGTGGCCTCAACTCATCAATGCCAGCTCGTACTGAAGCTAGATGGGAAGCCGGAGGAGCCAAATGCAAAAGCAAACAAAACGCGATGACTTGCTGCTGCGCGCGGCCATCCGTCTCAATGCAGCGCTTTCGCATCGCTGCGCGAAGCAGCTGCATGGGCAAACCGGGCGGGCGGGCGGCCGCGCGCGCCCCGCACCTGCACAGGCGCACGCCAACCCTCTCAAAAGCCACTAGGTATGGAGCACTGCTCGCCAGCCTCACAGTGCCGTTGAGGACAACTAAGCCGCTTGTTGGGTCGGTCCAGGGCGCCGCGAAAGACTCCACGCGCAGCTGCTGGCACTCGAGGGACTCGGGCGGCGCCCCAGCCCCAGCCACGGCGACGGCAGCGGGGGCGGACGGCGCTGGCGCGGCGGGGGGCGGCGTGGCCGAGGGGGAGCGCTGGGCGCGGAGGACGCCTGCAGTTAGTGGGCATGGGATGAGTGGGTGGGTGGAGCGGGAGAGAGGGGGGCCTGCCCAGTGCAGGTACACGGCAACTTACAATCAGGATCGCAGGTGCAGCAGGTACAGGTGACAAGATGGGAGAACTGTGCTCAGCAGCGGCATGGCACCGGTGTGCGACAGCCAGGGCCCGGGCGCCTGAAAGGTGTGCAGTGCCTCTGCGCGGCTAGATCGTGCACACGCAGGCGCGCTCACCCCATGCAATGCCTGCCGCCGCGCCCGCCGCTAGCACAAGCGCCAGCGCAACCAGGGCGCAGCGAAGCGGCCGCCGCGGCGCCAGCGCGCCGCCCTTGCCGCCGCCCGCCCCGCGGCTGCGCGGGCCCTCCTGCTCATGCGGCGCCGCCGCGTCCGTGTGCGGCCAGGCGCAGCTGCCGCCAGCGCCTAAGGCGTCAAGCCGCCGCAGATCGGGCGCCGACATCGGCCCAGCTCGCAGCGGCTCGGTGCCCTCGTCGGGCCCGTGCCTGCCTGCCGTCAGGCTGCTGCTTTTCAATGCCGACAGGGCCGGTGTGTCATCATAAACGCTCCTCTGCCGCTTCCAAGAGTCCGTCGAGGCAGCCGCCGGCAGGGCGCCGCCGCCGTGGCCGCGCCCGGGTGCGGCCGCAGGTTGGGGGGCCGGGCGCTGGGATCCGGCGCAGCTGGGCGGGAGCCGTGCCGCGTCCGGCACGCGGCGGTGCGGCGAGCTTGGGGGCTCCAAGGGGGTCGCCATCAACGGCCGCAGGCCGCCTGCCACGAGGGCGCCCGCGGCGGCGGCGGTGGAGGGGTGGCCACCCCTGTGTGCTAGCGCAGCTTTATGCGATGGCCGCTGCTGCTGTCACTGCTGCTGCCACCGCTGCCGGTGCCGCTGCTTCTGCTGCCGCTGCCGCTGCTGCTGCTGCTGCTGCAATGCAAATCTGTGTTCGCTCTGTGGACGGACGGGCTGGTTACACGTAGGCAAACCCGTTCGCTGGGGGGACCGCAACTCAGCAACGGGTGTGTCGGCGGCCACAGCGCCAAGTGAACAGCTGCACCCCGCCGTCAAACGCACCGAGATCGGGTTCTTAAATACGCTCGAGTCTTAATTGGTGCCCAAATTCTGCGATCGCGAGTCGCACCGTTGAAACACGTACCGAACCTGCTGCCAACGCGTCTGGCTACTAAAGGATCGATTTTTAAAGGTTTTTCCCGTGTTGATGTGCTGAGGATACCGGCAACGGCACGGTGACGGGCCATGCTGACACAGGTAGGCGCGGTACCTGTGCACTGGCAACCAGCACGAGCAGTGTGCGTGCGCCATTCCCTGCGCGCCCGCTGCGCTGCCAGTGCCCAAGACCGTTTCAACATTGAATTTAGCTGGCGGATGTCTCGTGCGAACTATGATAGTGCACGCTGCCAGGCTCCATTGCAAGTCGTCAGCCCCTGCATCGACCGGCAGAGGGGATGGCAACACACCATTGACTCATTGACCGTGGTCCCATGTCCCTCTCACCTCCCCTGTTCCCCACGGGCTCAGCCACTGTTACATAAGCTGATACTATGCGCCATAAGAACGGATTTGAATTTGACCGTTGTGGGCATTTGGTTTGAATATTATTACGTTGGCCATGGTGGCAAAAGGATGCGTGGAAAGGTTGTTTGTGTGTACATGGAGCCTGCTAGCCGCTCAGTGAGCTAGTATGAGTCAGCAGTTTAACAACAAGTTGTACGTGCACAGCACAGCAGTCCGCATGAGGCGTTGTAGCCCAGGCGCGCTGGACGAGAGCAGAGGACCTGGGAGCCCCCGCAGCCGCCTTGAGGCGAGAGGCCATGCCAACAAGGCAGCGTGAGTGCAGCCGCTTAACATACATCTGCAATAGCTTGTTCTTGAGCAGGTTCTACCA
>NW_014010944.1:0-6786 GCF_000611645.1 Monoraphidium neglectum
GTGCGTTGTTGGGTGGGCAGATGCGGGAGGAGATGGGGAAGCCAGCGACCCACCACGCGGAAACGAAACGGCAAGGGGGTGCTGCAATTCTTGAGGGCTACCGCATGCCGTCGCTCCACGGTCGATGGTCGTGCTGCGTGACCCGCGGCAACCATCGCCACGCCACGGTCTGCCAGGCGACCCCGCCCCGCGCAGTCCGGCTCCCCCAACGGCGGCGTGCCGCGACGTTCCTTGCCCCGCCAGCGCGGTTGCGGACGGGAAACGGCGCCCCCTCCATGCGCACCCGCGAGGCCGTCGTCCTGGTTCTTGCTGATGTGTGAGTGCACCACGTCCAGCAGCACCAGCAGCCCCAGGCCGTGGGCCGCGTCAACCAGGGCCTGGGGGTGGCGGCCACCACGCCAGGGGGTTCAGGAAGGCGAGGAGGCGGTTAGGGATGCGGATTGAGTAGAGGGGGCCAAAGGGGGTGGGGGGTGAGAGGCCGATGGGGGGAAGGGAGGAGGGGATGGATCCCGGATGAGCGCGCAAGGGGCGCCTGTTGTGCCCGGCGGCGGCCTGCTGCGAGGCGCTGCGAAGCTCCGTGGTGCGCTGTCACGTTCGCCCGCCCCCAGCCCCCTAAGAACACCCTGGGCCCCCGACTGAGTTCGGTGTCCTGCCCAAAGCGCCTTCGCCGAGGCTCTCGCTTCCCGGTGTGTCAGCGGCCCCGTGCTCCTTCCACCCATGCCCTTCATAACCACCGCAGCTCGGCAGGCGAAGGCCGATGTAACCCTAGGCCGTGCAATCGCCAGGCTGCTGTTGCTGCTGCTGTTGCTGTTGCTGCTGTTGCTGTTGCTGTTGCTGCTGTTGCTGTTGCTACTGTTGCGGCCGCACCTTGAGGTCCTCTGGCGTGCCGCTGCGGCTGCTGACGGCGAAGGGGTTGGTCACGTGGTAGCCAAAGCTGCGGGCGCCGTTTCAAGGGGAGATCGGAAGGAGAACATGGTGAGGGGAAAGGGGGCGCGGGTTTTGGACGCGGCCTTCGTTGGGTTGTTTTCGTGGTTGCATAGGGCATGGACTACACGGCGGCCGGCATTTTGGGGGTTGGGTGTTTGCGGCAGGCGGAGCGTCCACAATGGGGGAGACAAGGCAGCCACTGGGCCGTCATCCTTCTGCCCACCTGGCATAGTAGGCATGCTCCTGCAGGTCACAAAATGTGGGCCATGCGGCACGAGACATGATTTGGAAACTTGTGTTGTCATGTCCAAGGGCAGCACCACGTGTGGGGCCGGTGCTGCTGCCCTTGCATGCATTGCTGTTCCCCGTTGCTGCCCGTCCCATCTTGAACCGCTTCGCCTTCCGCCCCAACCATTCCCTTGGTACCTCTACCCGGTCAACACAGCCCGCCGCAGCAGCGCGGTCCACATGACACCCCCGCGCTGACCTGTATGGCCATGAGCTGGATGGCATTGTAGCCCTGGGCCTTGATGCGCGGCAGCACAGCCTCGATAAACTCGCGGTAGGTGGACACCTGGAGTTAGGGTTGGGACAGGGATATGATGTTTGGAAGGAGGGGGGAGGGGATTTGGGAACTTGCCAGTGGTGGAGCACAGGGAGAGAACAAAAGAGAGCAAATTGCGTAGGAGAGAGGCCTGAGAGGCCTGTGCGCGGGCGAGGGCCTGAGGGCGCTGCTTTCCAGACACAAACACATCTGGCTGCTTGGCCCCGCCAAACGGGACCTGCTGCGTGCTCGCACGGTCACACCGCCCTGCCGCTCTCCCTGTCACACATTCCCTGCTCCCTGCTGCGTGGCGCAGCCCCCTCCCTGCAACCCTCCCACCCCCCCACCGGCCCCGCACCTTCTCGGCCTCCCCGCCCATGCCGACGTGGGCCTCGTATATCCGCAGGCCGCGCGGCTTGGCGGGCCGCGGGTGCACCCTGCATGGTGGGTCGGCCGATGGTTGGCTGGGCGGCCGGTGACACTGGGCTGGTGCAGGCGGGGGAAGCCTGGCGGGCGGCGTGGCGCGTGGCCGCACGCTTCCACCAGGGCCACGGTGGCCCGCAGCTTTGTCGCCGGTTGTGCGCAGAGCTATCGGGTTTTTTTCCCCATTTTCGGGCTTCAGATAGCATCCTCCAGTAACATACCCCGGCACACGTGCACGTGCACGCACGCATTCACACACTCACACGCACATCCACGCACGCACCCACACACAAACACATACATGCACAAAAGCACGTTCACAGACACACATCCCACAACCACATCTGATGGATTTTTTTTCGCGCCCTTGCCCCTCCCACCCACCCCCTGGGCCACCCACCACTCGTGCTTCTCTCCCTTTGGAGGGTCCCAGTAGACGCCGTTGTATTTGGCACCCATCTCACCGGCAGGGATGGTTGCATACCTGATGTGATATGATTATGTACGGAACAAAGTTGATGGAGTTGAGCGAATGGAAGCGGCACCAGAGGGAGGACGGCGGCTGGGCTGCCGCGATGCTCGGGCAGCGCCGGGGCTGTGCGACTGACGGACACAGGACGCGTGCGCTGCGCTGTTCACACACCAAGGTGGAGTCTGGGCTCCCTTACACCCCCCCCCCAAAAAAAGAAAAGTGCATGGCCAAGGTCACGTTTGTGCCCGCCGCTCAGACCTTCAGGTGCGGTCTGCCCCGGTCCCGCACCGCTGACCCCCTCCTTTACGGCATGCGCCGCCGCCCCTCTCACTTGATCCAAGCCGGCACCCTGTCGGCCCACCAGCCCTGGAAGGTCTGCAGCCGCACCTTTACGCGACTGCCGTGCGGGATGGCGGGCCCGTCGGGGCCTAGGGGCCGGCAAGGGTGAGCATGGCTGTCAGAAAGCGGGGCGAACCCCGGACTCGAGGCGGCGGCTGCCGTCGAGCGCTCTCGTCCTTTGGCGCGCGGCTGGCCAGGTGGAGCTTTTGGTTGCTGCTGCAAGCGCCGGTCAGAGGCCGGCGGCCGCCACTCGGCCTCCCGCTGCGGGGCTGCCGCTCAAACACTACAAACACGCGGCTATGCACAGCGACGCGGGCCGCAGCGGCACTCGGCTGCACGCGACACATCGCATGGGACCGCAACCGCCGCCCCGTGCGCGCGCACCGTCCGGCAGCGTGACGCTCCAGACCCCGAACTCGCCCTTCTCCATCCACACGGGCTGCCACCCGCTGAAGTCGCCGATAAGCGCCGCCGCCGTCGCCGCGGGCGCCCACTCGCGGTACACCGTGGCGCCGCCCTGCCTGGTGAACCCCAGCTGCTCGTAGCCCTGAGGGCGTGCGGGACAGTATGTGGCGGTGCGGACGCGGGTGTGGTGCATTGGCAGGCCCAAGTAGCGGGTAATCAATGAGGTGCAGCAATAGGGCCGCACACCACATAGATGCAGAGGCACGAAAGCACGCGCGCACACGCACGCACATAAGCACGAACGCACGCATGCATGCCACACACAACACATCCTCACAAACACACACACCACGCACAATTCGACTGCAGTCACTCGTTTGCACAAGTGCATGTACAAAAAACGAAGGTGTGCCCCAACCCCCACCTTTGCAAAGTCGGCGATGCTTTCAAAGCCAGAGCCCAGGATCTCCTGCCGCGCCGCCTGGTAGCGGCTCCAGCGGTAGTCCAGGTGGTCTTTGAAGCGCCTGAGGTCGGGGTCCACATCATATAGGGCCTGGGGGGTGGCAGGGGCGGCCACATGAGGCCAGGCGGCAGTGGGGCAGCTGTCGAGCAGGTGGGGCGGGCGTGGCTTCCGGATGATGACTCGGAGCGGCACGCCCTCCCTGAACAGGCGGGCGCGGATGCGCGCTGGCGAGTGGAGCGCCCCGCGCACCAGGTGCTTGTCGCTCTGGGCGCTGTCGACTGCGACGGCGCTGCATACATGTCTGGGCGCATGCTGTGCCGCGCTGCGCACTGGGGGGGCGACGCCCCATGCGTGCGCCGGAGGGCGCGCCCAGTGCCCAATGGCTGCGACGTGACTTGGGACGGGCCTCAACCGCTGCCGCGTGGTGCTGGCTGCCAAGGTTGAGCGGGCCCCCGAGCGCAGGGTCTCCATAGATGATCGGGCGTGATCAGCGTTGTAGTCGACGGCAAAGCTCAACAGTAAGTAATGATTTATGTCGGCTTGATACAAGTCGCTTTGGCATAAAGGGTCAAGCCAAGCGGTCACATGTCCCGAGATCCGGTGACATGATCTGTTTCCTTGAAAAAAGGATATCGGATCACAATCTGTTGCCATGCTTTTAAGTAAGCACTCAGGACATTGCTGCGCGGTGCAATGCTGGCATCAATCATGGGTAGGACGCAGTCAATGCCAAGGACATCGTTGACCACCCACCCTCACACGGCCTCTGTCCCAGCCTCATCTACCGCCCTGATAGCCGCGAGGCTGAACTTCCACATGGCGCAATGACACGTTGCGGGTTGATGTTGTGGGTGTACTATTGGTATGGCGACTGCTTGCGCAGCATTGTCTCCAGCTGGCCTCCCATGTTGGGCCATTCTGCTGCGGGCGGTGCGGGCACACGGACAAAGCCAAGGAACCTGTCAATAACAACTTTGGAGTCAGTGAGCAGTAATGCAGGCCGGCGAGCAGGATTGTGTGCTGCGCCCGACGATGGCGTCGAACTGGGTCCCGATAGTCTTGTCAAGCAAAGGGGGCCTGTATAAAATGCGACACGAGAGTACCTCTTCCCATCTGATACTTGCAGTCATCCAGGAAGGACGGCACTTCTCAAGAAACGCCGTCACCTCTTTGGGAAGGCAGCGCTGGGGTGACATCCCACTACTGTTATGGGTAGTCCGCTCGACGTAACCCAAAGCCCGCACCTGCACACCTCCTCATCTCCTGCTGTGGCAAAAGCTGTTTTTATTGTACACCTTACTGTGGCCTGAACTCAGATCCCTCTGCTGCTCTGATCACCTCGCCTTCGCGCCCAGGTGATTTTGTGATATGAGTTCTGGTGGAACGGGTACGGGCAGGGATACCCCACTCGCTTTGTGCACTCCGCTGCTTGCCGCACACTTGCTCCTTTGATCCCCGGTGAGACGGTGACGGCCGACTACGACTCCAAGGTAATGAGGTATACTTTTATTGTGCTGAACGCTGATTAGATATTGTTTCGGTATACTGTGGTCGTCAAGTGCGAACAAGGTGCCGGTGTGTGTCAGGCAGCACTCTCAGGTTGACAAGTTGAGTCAGCCGGGCGAGGCCAATTGAGCAGAGAGCGAAGAATTCGCCGACCCACATGCGTACAAGAGGCGCGTGGACAAGTCCTCCGCACCCCTCGACTGATTCGCTTTGGATTCGTAGCAACCGCAATCAGTCCGCGCGCGATCTCGATCACAATGAAGGCAGCCGTGAGCCCCGGAGCGCCCCCTAAGTCGAGCATCATACACCTTGAAAAGCTGCCTAACTCCCTGGCGGACTACACCAGCGACATGCACGGTGCACGCTGCTCGCTTTGGCGCCGCGCCTGCAGGGGCACTGACACTGAGACACTGCGTCACTACTCCCACCCACTAGAATCGGCCACGCCGTGACCTCCCCTCCACAGCTGAGGTCGCCCCCAGCATGATGCAAACCGCACGCGCACGCGCCTGTCCCGCGCAGGCCACCTCGAAGCGATCCGCCTGTGCGAGGAGGCGTCGGCCTTCCTGGCGCGCCCCGCGCAGGCGCCGTGGGCGGTCCTGCAGGCCCAGCTGAAGCTGCTGCGAGCGCAGCTGGTGTCTGTGTACGGCATGTACCTCGCCAGCGGTTACAGCCGGGGTTTCATGGAGGTCAGTTGGGCTGCAATATGTGTGCGGGCAAGGCAGACCTGGGTGGGGGGGCCTGGAGTTCACCATGAGGGGCGCAGGAGGGGCGAAGTGGGCAGCACGGCGTCGTTTTGCAGGGGCGATTAGCCAAGGTGCGGCATGCATGTGGCATCACGAAAAAGGCCCCAGAGGAGGCAGCGTCTGTTTGAATGGGCGTCAGCTCGCAGGGATGGGCGGGCGGGTGTGGGGTGTGCATGTGTGATTTCGCCAGCATGTGTGTGTACGTGTTTGAGCGGAGGGGTGGCGATGGCCACGGCTGGGGCTTCCAGAAACGCTTATGTGGCAAGGATGCGCTCGACAGGCTGAGCAACCAGCTGGCACCAAACAGCAGTGCAGGCCCCATCCTGCCTCGCGCTGACGCCCGCCCCGCCCGCGCCCCGGCCGGGCCGCCCTGCTGACGCTGCAGCGCGCCCGGCTGCACCCACGGAGCGCCGCCCCGCCCCGCTCTCCCTGCCTGCGCCCGAACTCAAGAGCCACCCCAAGCACCCAATAACAAACCCACCAACCAACCACCCAACAACCAACCAACCAACCAACCAACCAACCAACCAACCAACCAACCCCCAGTCGCTGGCCCCCTTCGTCGGCTTCATGCCCATCGCTGACAACCCCGGCGGCGCAATCCTCATGAACGACACCGCCTGCAAGCAGCAGGCCGGCTGGGGGCTGCAGCAGGTGGTGCGGGTAACATGCGCGGGCTTCCTGTACCTGAACCAGGACCACGCAGTCGCGCGCACCAACCTGGAGGCTGTGGCCGGCTGGCTGGCAAACGTGAGGGGCGGGCGCGCGTGGCGCCCGTGGCTGGCCAGCCGAGCGGGCTGGGCGCGGCGGCATTCGGCGAAGCAAATTTTGTTGTTCTTGGCCGACCAACTGGCGCCCGGTGCCTCGGGTGGACTCCTGGGACTGGGGACGCCCCCGCCCTCCCCTCAGCTGCTCAGCGTCGCAGCTCCCCATGGGGCCCTCTCCACCAGGCCAAACCGCC
>NW_014010944.1:7022-8640 GCF_000611645.1 Monoraphidium neglectum
CCGCCGCGGCGCCCGCCCCTCTCGCAGCGCCGGCGCGCCGCTCCACCTCCTCGCCCCCCCGCGCGATCTACACCCACACAAAGCCGCCCCCCTCCTGCCCTAACCCCCCCCCCTGGCAGGACGAGAACCGTCGCGGGTTGGCTCCTGAGCTGGAGGGTTTTGCCGTGAGCCTGACCCCCAACGAGCTGCACTGGGTGGTGCTCAACCTGCTGTACAAGCTGCTGGTCCTCATGATGCCGCAGGTGAGGGCGGGGCTCGACACCCGCCGTGGGGCAGGGGAGGAGATTTGGGAGGGTTGCTGATGAGATTGCTGACTGTGTCCCTTCCAGGGTACACATCCTGCCTGAGGCGGCTGGGGAGACTGGAACAGCCTCGGGTTTGAGGTTGGGAGGGGCGTGGTTTTTGGCCTGATTAGTGCACGCGCCGAGCGGCACGACAGCAGTGCGTGTGTGCCGGCCTCTCACACCTGGGTCACAATCGGGATGCAGCCACTAGCCGCAAGACACCACAGACCCCCGGCTGCGCCGCGCGGCCGCTGCAGGCAAGCAAGAGCCAGGCGGCGCGCGAGGCGCTGCTTGATGCGCAGCGCCAGGCCGGGTTCAAGATGGTCAAGGCGCTGCCCCACAAGGCGGACGGCTACTGGCGCGCGGGCACGCCCTGCTTCAACCAGGTCAACGCGCGGCTCGCGCTCAGGTGGGCGGGGCACGCGGGGGCGTGCTGGTGCGAGGCGTTGCTTTCTGTGGCGCACAAGGCTGGTGAAACCAGAAGAGGTGGCTGCCTAGGGCATCGCAAAGGGGCCCTGAGTCGCGCCCCATGATGGCAAAGGCTTGCGGCCTGCATGGCCGCGCCGCTCGCTCAGGCGGCCCCAGCCCAACTCCTGCAAGCTTGCTGTCCCTTCGACGTCCGCACTCCCTTTCCCCTTGGTGCCTCACTCACTGGCTGTTTCTCTCCCGCCTCGCACGGATCCCCATCCCTCGCATCCTAACCCACCCGCCCCCCGCCCTGCCGACAAACCTACATCCCACGATCCACCACCACCTTGAGCCCGAAAGCTGCCGCACCTGACAACACGCCGGCCCCAAATACATCAGCCGTGGGCACCTGCAGCGAGCCGACCCACAACATTCTCGCACATCCTCCCAGCCAGCTAACCCCAAGCCTCAAACCTTGAACCCCACTGCAGCTACTATCTGAAGGGCATCGAGGCGGCTGATGAAGAGGGGGACGCATTCTACAGCTGCACCCTGCGCTACGAGGCGGCCTGGGCGATCATTTCTGGCGGGGAGGGGCCCACCTTTACGCTGCAACGCGTACAGCCACTTATTCAGGAGGTGAGCTCCCGTCTCGGAGACGGGGGTGAGAGCGGAGGCACGGGGTCGCGCTGCAGGGAATTGGTCTGCCCACCCGCACTGAGTCATCAGGCCTCCAAGCGCCCTGCAAGTGGCACAGTATGGTGCTTGGGTGCTGAGGTGCCCTTGCCTTCACACACACGCTCTGCAACATGTGCCCGTGCGCACGCACCCGCGCGCGCGCACACACACACACACACACAACGCTCACCCACAGAGGGACGCCCTGCTGCACCCTGCACAGCGGCAAGGGTGTGCCTCCCCCCCCC
>NW_014010943.1:0-8405 GCF_000611645.1 Monoraphidium neglectum
GGGCGGGATTGGTCGGCGCCGCCGCGGCTGCGACCGATTTGGCCTCGACCCTTCCAGCTGCTCCGGTCTGGCATCTTGCAATAACCCTCTCAATCTGTCCCCTCAAACACTCTGTCCTTGCCAGCCGAGCAGCACACCCATTTGCTGTGCCCCCACAAACCCCACACTCACGCCCCAGCCTCACCTCCAACGCCTGCTGGTGCACCTTGGCGTTCCCGTCCCCCAGCCGCGGCCCCACCGCGCCAAGCAGCGCCTCGAGCGCCACGTCCGTCAGCGCCGGCGCCGCCGGCGACAGCGCCGACAGCGCCCTCAGCGCGTCCACGCGCTCCCGCCAGTCCTTGGACGCCATGTGGGCGATCACCTGATCCACCGCCTCTTGCAATTCCGACGACATCTCAAGGGGCGCGGCTGGCGCTACCGCCTGCTCCTGCTGCTGCTGCTGCTGCCGCCGCTGGGGCGGCGCGCCGCGCTGCTGCGCCTGCGGCGGCGGCGGCGGCGCCGCCTTCGCTGCGGCCTTGGTGCCGCGGGGGCTGAGGTTGCGGAAACGCAGGGCGGTGGTGACGCTGCCGGCGATTTTGTCAACAGTCGACAGCGCTCCCGGCCCGCCTCCGCCCCAGCCGTCTGCGGCCGCCGCCTGCGGCGCGCCGCCCGCCAGGCCGCCGGCGCCGCGGCCGCCGCTGCCGTTTGCGAAGAGCGCCCGCACGGGCGCAGCGGCGCGGCCGCTGCCGCCAGAGGGGGGCGGGCTGGCTGGGGTGGCGGGCGATGAGGGCGACCCCGGGGCTGGGCTGCCCCTGGATGCCAGGCGCGAGCCTGCGAAAGACGGCATCAAGAAACGAATGCGTCATCAGGCGAGGGTGTGATAACCCGATGTCATCCCTGCCGACCTGCTGAGTAAAAAGGTGCGGCAGCAAACCGTGCAATCCAGGCAAGGCCCAGGTTTTTGCTTTCGTTCACTTGTTTGTTGCATGCTTCCTGTAGGGGCAGCGACCGGACCAGGCCCGATTGATGACTCACCCATCCGCCCCCGCGACGGCGGCGGCGGCGGCCCGCCCGGCGCGTCAAGCACCTCCAGCACCTTCCGCTGCAGCGCCTCTGGCCGCAGTCCGGACAGCAGCCGCTCCCAGTCCGGGCGCGCGGGCGCGGCAGACCGGAGCTCCCATAGCAGCCGCTTGCCGTGGGTGCGGCACTCGAGGGAGCCCTCCTCTAGAAACGCGGCGGCGGCGCGGAAGAGGCGGTCTAGCAGCTGCCAGTTGGCGAGCAGGGTGGACCTGGAAGTCGGGGAGGCGCGCGGGCGTTTTGAGCCGGGCAAATGTGAGGCCGGAAATTTGGTGAGGAGGAGAAATGGAAGGGAAGGTGTGAGGAAGCTCGGCTTGGCTTGGCAACAGGGCGGCCAACGGCGTATTTGAGAGGACATGCAAGACCCTGCAGGCGCAGACGCTTTGCCGCTGGAGACGGTCTCCAGAGACTGTGGGGGGCCGCCGGCCCCCTTGCAAGGCAGGGCCGCCGCCGACCGCTCCGCGACGGCCGCCCGTGCAGCTGCCGCCCGTCGGGCTGAAGTATCCGCCCGCGCCCCACCTGCAGCCGCCGCCATCCAGCATAGAGTCCAGGTGCGCCGCCACCTTGCTGCGCGCCGCGGTCGCGCGCGCGCCAGTGCAGTTGAGCAGCGCGGCGAGCGCGCGCGCCTCGGTGCAGGAGCGGCACATGGCGGCCAGCGCCCGGTCCGCCTCCTGGCCCAGGAAGTTGTCGCGCCCTGGGCAGGATTGTCAACAGGTCAGGAGGTAAATGGTCGGTATGAAGATTGAGTCACAGCAGAGGCAAGTTTGCGATCGGCGGCAGTCCAGTCCTGACACACCGACACACGCGGCGCATCGGGGCAGATCGCTCGCGTCTGTGCTCGAGGGCTGGTCGCCCGCCTCGAGCCGCGCCACGACCGCGCGGTGCCGGCTGCGGGCGGGACCGTCAGATCAAAGCCTCCGCACCTGCGGTCGACACCTCCCCCGCTTTCTTGACCAGCAGCGGCACGACGTCCTCCAACTCCCTGTCCGCCCGCGCCCCCAGCGCGGCAAACGCCTCCCCAAACAGCTGCATCGCCGCGCGCGCCGTGCAGCTGCGCAGCTGCTCGACCGCGGGGCCGGCTGCCTGGCAGAGTTCGTGGAGGGAGCCAGGGGTCAGCAGGTCGGCGTGGTGCGCCACCAGGCGGCGCGCGTCGTTGACGGCCTCTGTCTGGCCGACCCAGTCGAGCTCCTTGCGCGCGGCGGCGTTGCAGGACAGCATCTTGGAGAGAACGCGCCTGGGGAGCGGGAGCGGCGCGGCGCGGCGCGCGGGCAGGGCGGAGTCAGGGTGTTGGGGGTTGAATGCGGCCCGGCGTGCAGGTGCCTGGCGGCAGGCAGGGCGGCCCTTGGAGCGTCCGGCGGCGCGCCTGGGCCGCGAGCCCATGGCTGGATGGTTTGCCTGGTGAATGCTGCATGCGCATGTAATGAGATTGCCTGCCGTTCCGCGCTGCGCCGCACTTGAGCGCGGCCTCGGGGTCGGGCAGGGGTGTGAGGTCTGCGGTGCTGAGCTCCATGCCCGCGCCTACGCTCGGGGTGTCCGCCAGCGCCCCCTGCCGCTGAGCTGGCGAGCCGGGGGTGCCCGGGGACGCCGTGGCTGGCGTATGGCGGCCTGAATGCGTGTAGGTGTTTTGCGGTGTTGTGGTTGTGGGGTCGTCGGGTCATGCCGGCTTCTGTTTCCAGTTCAGTTGGCAGCATGTGGTGCAAGCGCCGCGTGGCGCGACCAGGCCACGGCACAGACAGCTGTGAAGCTGTGGCAATATGTGCAATTGGATTATGCCCGCAGCGCCTGTTGCATGTTTGTGCAGGTAACAATGCAGAGTTGCAATCAAGAGGTCACCTGTTTCCAGCCCCATCTCTTGCCCGGCCCCTAGCCCCCTCACACACACACACACCTGACAAGGTGACCAGAGGGGAGACCTCGCCCCCCGACCGCCGGCGCGCCAGCAGCGACGACTGCTTGACCTGGGGGCTGCCCGCCCCACCAGGTCCGCTCGCCACCGCAGCCTCCTCCTCATAATCACCCCCACCTCCCAACCCCGTTCCGCCGCCGCCGCCGCCACCACCACCACCGCCGCCGCGTGAGTCCTTCGGCTGCCATGTTGGCACCGAGCCCGGGGAGCCGCGAGGAAGAGCCTGCCCTGTCGCGGCGGCGCCGCGGTGCGGGCTGCCCGCGGGCGGGGCCCTACCGAGGTTCCAATTCAGGCCGCTGTGGGTATTCAAACCGCCGCTGCCCGGCGGCGGCTGCCGGCCGCTCGTCGACGCGCCCGCCCACTCGTCCCCGTAGCCGCCGCCGTCGGAGGGCCTCCGCTGGCCGCCCGCGCCCGGCGCGCTCGGCGCGCTGCCGCCGCGCGGCGCGCCGGGCAGCTGCCACTGCAGCAGCGGCGCGGCGGCGAGCGAAGCCTCGGGCGCGTGCCGCACCGAATGGCCAGGCGGCAGGGGCGGCGCGTCCCAGGAACTGTCCCAAGAGTCGGCGCCCGCGCGGCCTGCGCTGCCCGGGCCGCTGCCAGGGTTCGCCCCCGCCTCGAAGCCGAGGCCGCCCCCGCCGCCGGCCGCCGGGGAGCCACGGCTGCCGCCCGCCGCGGTGCTGCCGCGCTTCTCCTGCTGCAGGCGCTTCAGCAGCGCCAGGCGCTCGCCCTTGCTGGGACTAAGCGTCTCGCGGCGGCAGGCCAGGCCGTCCCCTTCCGTCGAGAGCCCGCTCGTTGTGTCCGCCCAGGCGTCGACGGCGCAACCAGGCGCGCCAAAAGCGGGGCCCGAGGTGGCGACCGCGCGCTCGGTCGTAGTGACGTGTGGCGACGCCTGGGATGGCTGCTGCTGCTGCTGCTGCTGCTGCTGCTGCTGCTGCTGCTGCTGGGTTGAACGCTGCGTATACGTCTGCTGGCCCTGCATCGAATAAACATTTGGCACAGGAGCATATTCATTCTGCTCCTGATGCTCATGCTGCAATTGCTGCTGTTGTTGCTGCTGCTGTTGCTGCCGCCGTGGCTGCTGCTGCTGTTGCTGCTGCTCCTGCTGCTGCTTCTGGTGGTTAGGATGATCATTTGCCGGTTGCCACTCTTCGTCAAGATCGGACTGCTCATGTTCCTGCTCCTCCGTTGCCTCTTCCTCATCCCCCAACTCATCTGCTTCGGACTGCGCGTCTTCGGACTGTGAACCTAGCTCCCCGTCTGCCGCTGCCTGATCGCCCGCAATGCTCTCGTCTGCCTCGCCCCCCTCCTCCCGCTGATGCTGCTCGTCCCCTTGGTCGCTGTCCTGCTGCCACTGCTGCTGCTCCAGCTCCTGCACGGCGGCGAGCGCGCTGCTGTTCGCCGCCAGCTGCGCCGCCGCCTGCTGCTGCAGCAGCGCCGCCTTGAGCCGCCACTCGGCCTCTGGGCGCGGCGCCGCCCCCAGCGGCCAGTCCGCCGCGCCAAGGCCGTGCTCCGCTGGCGGCGGCGCAGTCCACAGCTGCCAGTCCGCTGCCCGCTGCCCTTGCCTCGCACCCTGGCGGTCACTCTGCTGCTGGTGCTGCTGCTGCTGCTGCGGGAGGGGCGCCGTTGCTAGCTGAGGAGGGGTCCACTCCACTGCGTGGCCGTGATCAGACGCTCCCAGGGACGACAGCCGCGCGGCGCTGCTGATGGTGGATGCCGCCGTCGTCAGGACATTGGGGTAGGCCGCGGCGCCGTGCGGCCTGGGGGCGCCCGCGTCGCCGAGGCGGCTGTGGGGCGCGGGCGGGCCCGAGGTCCAGTCCGCGGTGAACAGAGCAGCAGCTGCAGGGCGGGGGCCGTCAGGACGGGGAGGGGATTCAGCAGGTGGCTTCAATCAAACACATATGTTTGAATTCGCCTCCCTAAATTGCGCGTGGCACGTCAATCATGCAGGGTGGAACTGACTGCATATGCGCAGTCAGTTCGGCCCGTTGCTCACGTGGCGTCCAGCCGCCGATGGAACTGCCGCTAATCGAGCCCCCGCCAATCGAGCCATGGGGCGTCCAGTGCGCCACCGCCTTCGCCCCGCCGCCGCCTGCCGAGCCGGGGCCGCCGCCGCCGCCGCCACCACCGCCGCCACCCGAGCCCGCCGCTCCCACAGCGGCGGCCGCCGCTGCTGTCGCCAGCGCCGCGGCGGACCCGGTGCTGCGCTCTGAGGGCAGGCTGTCGTGCGACGTGCGCAGCGGCCGCGCGCTGCTGGCAGACGCGCGTGCTGCAGGTTGCGAGAGCGCCACGGAGCAAGCAGCGGCAGAAGTCCAGGGGAAGTGCGATCAGTGCACCAAGGGCGCTCAGACAGTGGACCTAGTTTGATGCAAACAGCAGGGGCTTCCTGCCTCACAGCAATGCATGGAGCGGCGGCCACACAGCAATCCACGAGGCTTGGTCCACAGCCGACCTGCCACGGCCCACCTGAAACGTCCCACAGGCTGTTGATTCGTTCCTCGTGGCTTGCCCCGCGATCGGCAACGCCAAGACCGGCGCCCCCGTCCCCTTGCTGGTGGTGCCGCGGCGCCTGCTGTGCCGAGGGAGGCGGCCGCCGCGCGGCGGCCTGCTGCTGCCACTGCTGGCTCTGCTGCTGCCGCCGCGCCTCGTCGTCTTCCAGTGATCTGTGGTGGGCCTCCAGATCTGCCAGGAACTTGGATGGCGAAGACTGTGTCCGCAACGACGACTCCATGGCGCCGGCCGCGGCCGCCGCCGCAATTGCAGCCGCGCCGCCAAGGCAGCTGACCGCATTGCGCGCCCCGGCGGCCCTTGCAAGGGCGCCGCCGGCGGCGGCGGGCGCGCGGCGGCCTGCGGACGGGGGCCGCAGGTCATTGGACTGCTGCTGTTCCTGCTGCTGCTGCTGTTGCTGCTGGTGCTGGGTCAGGCTGCCGCTTGCAGGCCTGTTGCTCGAGAGTGGGGACATGCTTGCGCTCTGCTGCGAACCGAACAGCGCAGCCCCAGCACCCACCGACGCCATGGGCGACGGCGCACCGCTGCCACCAACGCCATCCCCCTTGCTGCCGCCCCTGCCGCCGAAGCTGCCACCACCGAGCGCGCCGCCGCCGCCCCCGCTGCTGCCCCCGCTGCCCTCGGCGCTGGCGCCGGCCGCATCGCCCTCAAACGCGTGCCGCACCATCCCGTCCGCCCCTAGCACCGGCAGCTGCCCCCGCAGCGTGCGCTGCAGCACCGCAGTGACCTCGACCTCGCTCGCGCCTGACGCCCGCAGCAGAGGCTGCAGCACCGCGGGCCCGAGCCGCGCGCTCAGCGCCGCAAACCCCTCAAGCGCCACTCTCTGCAGCCGCTCCCGCTCCTCGGGCGTCCCGCACGCGCCGCCGCCGCCGCCGCCGCCGCCGCCACCGCCTGTGGTTCCGCCCAGGGACCCCCGGGAGCTGCTGCTGCTGCTGCGGGAGACGGCCGGGGAGGGCGCGAAGCATGACAGCAAGGTTGCCACGACGCGCGGCGCGTCGAGGGCGCTGGGTGGAAAGGACAGGACCGCCTGCAGAGTGAGATGGGGAGGCGCAAGGGTGCGTGTGGGAACGGCAGCGCCGCTGCAATGCTGTGCTGGCACAAACGCAGCTTAGCTGGGGGCTGCTTTGCAACTTTCAAGAAAATGGCCTCTGTTGCTCTGCATTTCTACAGGGTAGACCCCTAGGGTTTGGAATAATGGGTTTTGGTTGGCATCGCCTACCATGGTATGCGCGTTCAGCACATGCTCCCTCACGAGCGCCCCCGCCACACTGCCGCCGCCGCCGCCCTCGCCCCCGCCGCCGCACGACACCGCCAGCGGCGCCAGCAGGTCAAGCACCGGCTGCGGGCCGGCCGCGCCCATCAGTCGGCGCAGGCAGCGCATGGCGGCGGCCTGGACCTGAGGCTTCGGGTCGCCCAGCTTGGCAGCAAGCACGGGCACCGCAGCACTACAGAATTTTGGAAGGCACGAGCGGCGCGACACTCTTGGGTCAGCGTCCCAGCAGCTTTGATTCTGGGGTCCATGCACATGCGTGCATGTAGGCGCATCAGAACATGCACAACAGGAGGGGGTTTCGCGCGCTGACGCATGTGCCTGCATGCGCGCTGCATGGGCGCTGCATGCGCGCTGCATGCGGCGCCACTGCGCGCACCTCAGCTGCGACTGCATGGGGCGCCCGACCTCCTCCGCCAGATCGCCGAGCGCCGCCATGCCGCCGACAGCTACTTTGAAATTGTGGTCGGCCAGGAGGCCCAGTAGGAACGCGCACAGCGGCTGCAGCGCCGGCAGAAGCGCGCCGGGGTCCGGGACAGAGGCGAGCGCACGCGCGAGGCGCTCCATGGCGGCCGCCCGCTTCTGCGAGTTGCACATGCAAGGATTTGCAGGACGCTTTATCTCATTTGTTGATTGGCAAAATGAGGATGCGAGCAGACAAGCACTCTGCGAATCAGAGCGGCGGACGTTTGGCCGCCGCATTCCCAGGAGGGGCGGCTGCCGCTTGGGCCCATGCTGTTGCGACTTGGAGGCGCACGTACCTTCCAGTTTCCAAGGTCATTGATATCAACAACCACCTGCCGCGGCAAGAATCCAAACTCAAGGGGCCCGTCGGCCTGCAATGCAGCAGAAGAATGGGTTTTAAGGCACATGAAGGGAGAGGACCAAGCAGCCGCCGATCGCGCTGATCAGCCCTCCTGATTGAGGATTAGCACGAATATCTTTGGCTCAGAGCATGCAGGATGGCATCTGCCTTTGGAAGCGTCGGAGCGCACCTGGCCAGCCTCTCCCGCCTCATCGAGCGGCGCATACTGCTGCGCTGCGACCGCCGCCATCATGACGACTGCGCCGCCCGGCAACCCAGTTGCGCAACCTTATAGGGCCAGATTCAACCCCAAGAACAACCAGGCTCTTCCATCTGCTCAAAACGAGGCTGCTCCGCACTGGTCGTACTACGGTGGAGAAGACTGCCCGTAGGTAAATCGTGATGGTATGCTCAATGTGGTGACATATCAAACATATATCACAATACCCCAGTTGCAGGATCAAGGCTTGGCTGTGGGTCTTGTTTCGCTCGCAGGTGCGCACTCGCTTGCATCACCTGCGCTTCAAGCTCTCTCCGGTATGGAGCCAAATGGGGCAAGTTATTACAGAGCCCATTTGATGCCGTGCATGACGTTGTAGAGCGTAGGAGAGAAGCGAAAGTGCCGGCACTGGTGCATGCATCATGAGCAAGTACAACGGCCCAGGGTCACACTCCCTTCCGAACAACTATGCATTTGCGCATCTGAAGCTCAAGGAGGACACAAACATGCTTCAGGGATAAGTTTGCGCGCTTTCTAAGCGTTGCAGGCAACAAGCAGATGAGAGCACAGTAGTAGCGGCAACAGTCATAAAATTGGGGCTCGAAACAGAGCAAAACCTGAAGGGGCGGGGGCCACAGATGAAACC
>NW_014010942.1:0-3510 GCF_000611645.1 Monoraphidium neglectum
CTCCTGTCCCCCCTGGCCTGGACCTACGGCCGCCCCGACCTCTTCGACACCTACTCTGTGGGGATACTGCTGATGCAGGTGACACGATGACGTCACCGTGATGTCACCTCATCCTAGTTGAAAACGACGCCTCTGTTTCTTTTCGCGAGCTCGCCGTATATCTAAATTTGCAAGTACGGACTCCTCCGTCCCCGCACGCTCGCTTACACCCTTGCGTGCTCTCACTCTCTCCATCACAATCTCCCCCCCGCTCCCCACACCCCCACCCCCATGCTCCAGATGTCTGTCCCCCAGCTGCGCTCCAGCAACAGCATGCGCCTGTTCAACTCCCAGCTGCTGCAGTTTGACCACGACCTGGAGGTATGACATCACTTTATTCGGCTGTCATGTGTCATGTTGGGGGGCGGGGGTGGGGCGGCGCAGGGGATCGTGATGGGTGCGTGACGTCACCGCGGCGTGACCTAATCGGGAGGGGTGACGGACGTGGACCGCTGTGTACACCCCCCCCCTTCAACACTCACATGGACCCATCCCGACCCCGGACCCATCCGCACCTCTGACCCATCCCAACCCCCACCCATGCCCCCGATTCAAGGCCTGGCGCCGCGGCCCCGGCCGCAGCATGGACTTCACCCTGCTCGACCGTCAGAAGGGCGCCGGCTGGGACCTGGCCGCCAAGCTGCTCGCCAAGCGCAACGCCCTCAACCGCGGCCGCCCCAGCGCGGCCGGCGCGCTGCGGCACCGGTTCCTCGCGTCCACGCCGTTCGGGCTTTAGGGCGGCGGGGCTCCTCGCTGGGCCAAGCAGCAAAACTATGAAACAACGCGGCGCCGCCGCGGGCTGGGGTGCTCGCAAGCTTGCTGCTCCTCCTTTCGCATGTGGTCTGTGCAGGCGTCCCGCGCAGCTTGACGGGGGGGAGCAGGTTGGGCCGTGGTTTGGCTGGGACCGAACCCGAGCCGGGCAGGCCCCGCCCGCCGCCTCGCCCCCACGCGCGGCTCTCGTGCTCTGTTGATGCGCCCGGCCCCGCGGCTGGCGCCGCACTCCGCCGTTTGTGGTGCGTATGATCATAATTGGTGTGCCTGATCATGTCTGATTGCTGTTGGTTTGCCTCTGATGGGTGCCATACCCAGCAGCCCCGCCTCGCTGCCGGCGCGGCGGGCCGCATTTCCAAAACGAGCCTGGGAAGCCGGGGCCGCGCCCGCCGCAAAGGCGCATTGCCTGTTGCGCGCGGGTGTGCTGCCACAACGCGCTCCGGCCTTTGCGCGCGCTCACCCTGTCAAGCGTGGGCGCGGGGCGGTTGGGGGGCGCGATTTGCTTGCGTTGTTTCGTGCGGGTCTCTGCACTGTGTTTATGCAGCTGGCGCGCCGGCGCAGCCGGCTGCCGTTATCGCATGCAACTGCCTCGAACCTTGCTGCCGCTGCGGCTCCCTCCGCAGCAGCTGCTGCTGCTGCTGCTGCTGCTGCTGCTGCCACCGCTGCTGATGTTCGTTTCGGCATTCTTTCGATCTGGCACTGCTGCTTCCCAACCCCTGGCCTCTGTCTGCGCCTCCGCTGTTTTGGCAACTTGGGCGACCCCACCTTTCCAAATGCATGATGTGGACAAGGCCAGACAGCCGCGTGGTTTAGCCTCAGTGGCCCGCTGCAGGTAATATGATTACTTACAGTCTCTACAACCTTGCATGCAGGGCCCTCTAATTAAAAGCAATCAGCTCGATGGGCTCGGAGGTTGGTGCAAGCCGCGAAAAAAACGGCTGGCTGGCTGCTGGGCAGAGTTGAGTAGTCCATGTCGTCCGTGTCGTTGGGGTGTGTGATGTCATCAGTGCAATCCGAGCAGGATCTCAAAAGGAAGAGGAAGAATGGGCCGCACACACGCGGGGCGGGCCACGAGCAGCACACGACGAGTGGTGGGGCGGAGGGGGGGGCTAGCGGCCGCAGCGACACACGTCTTGAGGCGCCCCGCCTCGACGCTGCTGCCGGCGCGGTGCGGCGCATTGTGGCGCCGGCCGCGCGCCCGCGCACCACAGAGGGTTGCGGCTATCCGCAACTGAGCTGACCGCGCGGTTCCATCACATCACATCACAATGTAATACGTCATGCGCCGCAGCGAGGTGTCACAAACAACAAATGCGGGTTCCCGCGCTACCGCCAGTTGAAGTCGATTTTTTCGGCGTCCTCCCCATTATAGTGCAGATCCAGGTACGCCGCCCCCCCCTTGCACCGCACCGTCGACCGCAGCTCGTCGATCAGCCGCGCCCAGTTCGAGTATATCGAAGCCACGTACCCGTCGCACCGCGCCGCGAGGTCGAGCGCCAGCAGGCTGTTGAGCGCCGGCGCGGTGTCGGCGCTGCCGTCCCGGAAGCTCTGCGCGAGCAGCGCCTGCATGTTGCGCCAGGTGGGGATGTCGAGGTGCGACACCTCCCAGCCGCCGGGGCCGGCGGGTGGGGTTAGGGAGCCGAACTGGGTCGTGAAGTACTTGATGGTGCCCGCGTCCTCTGTTGACAGAAAGACCTGGACGGCAGGGCCGCGGCGGGGGCGAGGGCGGAGAGGAGCAGGAGGAGGGGCGTGCTTAAGCTTGACACAGTGTGGGCTGAGGGCGCGAGCGCTGCTTGCACGGGAAGCTGCAAGGGCGCTGGTTGGGCCAGCCCCGCACGCGGCCGCCCCCTCCCCCTCTTATCACAGCTGCGGGCCGTCGGGCGCCCGCCGCCGCCTTCCCGGGCCGCCGCTCAGATCACCGAAACCCGCCCACCTGCCGCCGAAGGGACGGGTCTTCCTCCACCAAGCGGCGCGTGAGGTTTGCATACTCCTCATCGCTGAAGACAGGGGCCTCGATCGCCTTGTCCCCGCGCCGCACGTACAGGCTAACGCACCCCGGCGCCGGCGGGCGGCCGCGCAGCAGTGAACGCTCGCGCTGCGCGAGCGCCGCGAGCGTGCGCTGGCTCGGGCGGACGAGGTAGGCGATCCCCTGGGCGCGCCACCAGTAGTGGCGGTGCTTCTCTAATATAGGCAGATCCTTCAGCTTTGATAGCAGCTGCTTAGGCACCAGGGTCCGCTTCGCGAACGATGATGACATGTCGAGCCTCACGACTGTGGGGCCACTCGCCGCCGCCATCTGAGGCCCGCCCGGCGCGACGGCGACTGCGGCGGCGAGCTGCGCCGCGCTCGGCGCGCAGCCGGCCGCGGGCTCCATGTAGCAGCCGGTGATGCTGCGGGGGGAGTTTTTGCAGTAGACGCCGTCCGCCCAGCCGGAGCCGTTGGCCTCGATGAAAACGCGGCCTGAATCAACCGCCAGGGCTAGCCCCACTGTCAGCTGGTGTAGGATGGATCCCAGGCCTGATGTGGGGTTTCCGAAAACGAGGTACTTGGCAGCCGAGCAGTCGGTCGGGTGCTGATTGTCGAAGATAACCCGCTGGGCTTCCGACGTGAGCGGCAGCGCGCCGCCCGCGCGGTAGCCGGCCGCGCCGGCGCCGCCCATCCACGAGCCCGGCAGGAGGCGCGCGGGGCAGGGCTCGAGCG
>NW_014010942.1:4140-9033 GCF_000611645.1 Monoraphidium neglectum
GGCTCGAGCGCGGCCGCTGCGCCGCCGGGGCCGCCGCTGAAGATGTGGTTGCGGTGCTGCTTCCCGGGCGCCGCGGCGCCGCCGCCGTGCTTTGAAGACGCCGTTTTCCAAGGCAGGTCGGGCGGCTTGTCAAAGGCGACGGCCGCGGGGCCCGAGGGGGAGGCGCTGCCGGCGCGGGACGTGCCAGAGGGGTGCAGGATCAGCCACAGGGCGGCCAGGAGTGCCGCTGCGAGGAGGGTCGCCAACACCGCTCCGAGGCGCCCGCGGGGCAGGCGGCGCGGCGCGCCTGGCGGGGATGGCGCAGGGTCGGGTTTGGTCGGCGGGGCCGGCGGTGGGGGGTGCGGGCTGGCGGGGCGGGTGCCACGGGGAGGCTGGGCAGGGGCGTTTGCGGGCAGGCGCGCGGCGGCACGCGGGCGCACGCACCTTTCCGGGGCGGGGCCATGCTGGCGTTGTGCAGACGAGGTTTTGCTTTCCGCTATGGGCCTAGCTGTCTGGCCCCAGAAGCGCCGTTTGGCGCGGGGATGCACCGCCACCACCGGGCGTCAGGCTGGCGTTGGCTGGGGCCGCCTGGGCCACCTAGGGTGGCCCGGACGGGGCTGGGGCGCCGCTGGAATTTGCTCGCAGACGGCAAGCGGCGGGCTGTCCGCCTGCTGCCTGCCGGATCACAACTGTGCTGCGACACGTCCAGCAGACCGGCTGCCGCCGCGCTGCGCCTGCCGTCTGTGCACAGCGGCTTTGCAGCGCTGCTCCGTGTTCGCTGCAGCTGTCGCCGTGTGGCCTGACACCACTACTGGAGACCACTCGCCACCTAGAGCTGCAGAATATAATTTAAACTTTAGTAGGCGTGCTGGAGATCACAGGGATTCGAATGGCAACTGAAATTGATCTGCATCATCACCGTGTTTGTCGGGTGACTGCCGGCAAGCTATCCTCGGTAGTGAAGACGACCTGGTTTAGATGTTTCCCCCGACACAAGCCACGCGAAGAGCAGACGTGTCACCCGGGTGTCCCGGAGCAAACCGAAAGGACGGTCTTAGGTCGCATACCACGGGTGGCTCCTCACGAAACCGGCACCACCGCGGCAAGTGTGACTCTCTACATCTGACGCTGCAGCAGTAGGCGACACGTTGCGAGCGGCCAGCCAATCCCGGTCGCTCGTCTTTTGTGTCAGCCGCCTGCCTGCCCTGCCCAATGCCGAGACTTTGTGCGCGGGTGCTGGCAGCAATACCGCCATCCGCCCGCCCCTAGCCAGCACGAGGACCCATGCTGCCCATCTGAATCCCAGCCCACGCCCCTGACAGGGGGGTTTGACTGCCTTCCAACCCGTTGCAGCTGGGGAACCCCTGACCACTTGCACCCCCGCACGCCCTGCACTGGGCGTGACCACTCTCGGCGACGGCCTCGCCTCGCCACCAGGGCGTCACACCCCGCCGCGCCACTCAAGCAATCGAACCCCTCTGCCATCAAACGGCCAAGCCGCTCTGCGCGGCGCTGGCCAGCGCCCCGTCCGCCGCGCCCGACGGGCCCCAGTGCTGCGTCGTCACGGCTCCACCATGCCAGTCGCGATTTACACGCTATCGAGCAGGCGCAAACAACGGGCCGCTCAGGCGCCGACCGCGCGCGTGTAGATCTTCTGGTTGGAGTGCTCCGCCACGGGCTTGATCAGCTGCTTGGCCAGCAGCTCCCGGATGGCGGCGCGCGCCAGGCTGCCGTTGAGCTGGGAGGGGTGGCGGCGATGGAAGGGACGGGGAGTGGACGAGAGTGTTGGGTTGCGTGGCTGGGGGATGGGCACAGCAGCGGCGTGTTGTACGAGCCGGCGAGCTGGCGGGGTCGTCCAGCTGCTGCGGGGACGGATGCGCCCCCTGGCAGAAGCGTAGGGGCGCAGGCGCCCCGCCACGCGGCGGTGTGGCGCGGGCGTGGCTCGAGCTGCCGCTGCGCCCAGGCTGCCTGCTGCCGTGGGACCATCCATACAACTGCTTCTGTCCCTGCTTTTGCGACCCCGCATCTGTACGCCACACGACGTTCGCCGCGACTAAGGGTTGGCCTGCTGCCGCCACAGCAATTTGCGGCAACCGCCAGCGGCAGCGGCGCACCGCCATCCAGCGGCGACCATGCTGCACCCGTCGCGCGCCGCCTGCATTGCTCATGCCTTTTCCAGCTGCTGCTGCTCTTGAACGCTGCCGCGCCGCCGTCGCCGCAGCCCTCGCCACTGCCGCAGCCGCCACCCTCACGCCTGCCGCCGCCAGTTGCGCCACGACCCCGCCGCGGAAGCTGACGAGTAGAGCTTATGCCGCTGCGGTAGACGGTGCGCCGCCATTCACCATGCCCCTCATACAAAAGCACGCCGCTCACCCGCAGGCGATCGGCCAGGATGGAGGGGGTGATCATCTTGTACTTGGGCACCTCCGAGATCAGCTTGTCGTAGGTGGGCTGGAGCGGGAGAGGGAGGAGGCACAAAAGAGTTGGGTACGGCAGGTGCGTGGACGAAGCGACAACCGGTAGAAGAATACGCAAAACACACAGCAAGCGGCACTGGGCGTTGGCTAGGGATGGGCATGCAGGACGAGGTGGGCTCTAGGTTAAAGGAGCAGCAGCAGCGGGCGCTCTCCTGTGCGGGTACTTCACACGCTGCCACCCACTGTACGCCCGCATGACGCAGCGCGCAGCGCAGGTCGTCGCCCACCTGGTCGAACAGCACCAGGTTGTTCACCTTCTCCTTCACCTTACCCTTGCTCCATTTCTGCGAGGGGGCCGCGGGGCGGCACAGATCAGGGCGATGCACGCCTGTCAGGGACCCCACGCCAGCTCACGGCAGTCGAAAGCACCAATACATTCAAACAAAAAAGCTAGCTTGCAGAGCAAAGGCATGCCGTCCCGTGTGCGGTCCGTGCGGACCTTCTTCTTGCCCTTGCTGCTGTTCGACGCAGCAATGGCCTTGGCCTCCTTGCTCTTCTGCTCCTTAGGCGCCTGCGAAACAGATGCGAGAGCGTTGTGTCATGCCAGCCCGGCGAGCCCGCACACTGTCGCCGGCGCGTCGTTGCTGCAGGTGCTGCTGGTGTATCTGGAGCAGAGCTTTTGGCTCACCATCTTGTTCGCTTCTCAGCTACCAAAGAGGGCTAGTCACGCGCCGGAACTGACCACATGCAAAAGAATGGAGACCGCGAGTCGCGAGGACATTTTTTTTGGCGGAACCGCAGGACATGTCCATTGTTCAATTATAATGTTCTCTAAGCCTTGTTATTCTTTCCGCGCCCGCTATCAGGCCAAAAGCGATCTGCGGTGGTAAGCACCACCGGGTTACAACACCTCTGCGCGTGGTTGTATAGATTCGATTGTGTGGCTGTGAATTCTACGCATCAAAAGCGCTCGCGCACCTGGCGACTGGGGTTGTGTTCTTCCGCAGAGCGCACCCAGTGTTCTGACGCGTTCCCAACCTGGTGCGCGCCACGACTTGCGGCGAACGCAGGGCGAGAGCAGTTCCGCGGCACCCAAGGCACGCCACGATGCAGGCCACCAAGCTGTACGCGCCGCTCAATATCGCCGGCAGCACGGTGCTCATCACCGGCGCGAGCGCGGGCTTTGGGGAGGCGATGGCGTGGCGATTTGCAGAGGCGGGCTGCAAGCTGGTGCTGGTGGCGCGGCGGTTGGAGCGGTTGGAGTCGCTCAAGGCGCAGCTGGTGGACGCATACCAGGTGGGGGTGACCCCTTCAGGAACCTGGAAGCTACCGTGGGGGCGAGTTTGACCGCTTTTTCATCCCCTGGGGGCGAGCATTGGGTTGCGGGTGGGGTGTGCGGCTGTGCTTGAGAAACGCCGCTTCAAGCATTGTAGAAATGCACGAGGGCCTGCAGTGGATGGTGTGGCTAATGAGTGGAATGCTGGCAAAAGTGCGACCAACTTCTTTTCCCCCGTCACACCACACACACTCGCATACACCAGAATACAAACGTATGTGTTGGGCACCCTCGAGCACGCATTTGCCCCACTCCACCTACCCCGCACTCTCACAGGCTCAAGTCCACATCCAGAAGCTGGACATGCGCGATCTGGCAGCGGTGGAGGCACTGGCGGGATCCCTGCCGACGGAATTCAGTGAGGTGCGGCCGCACCACTTCCAGTGGGGGTTGAAGGGGGCGGAGGAAGGGGGAGTATGGTTTGGGGAGGGAGGGGTCGTGCATGCGTGTGTCGGTGCCCTCATATGCGAGACGCGGTTTAAGTTAGTGCTGCTGGTGGTGGTTCCAGCTCGTCAGCTATAGTTGTATGCAGAGGGCGTTGTATGCGGAGGGCGGGCTTGACGGGTGCACTTTGATCCATGCCATCATCACACAGCCACGCGGCATGGCGTGCGCTGCTCGGCTTCAGGGCTGGGTGGGGAGGAACAGCGTCGAGGCTTGTGGATGATGCGGGGTTGCTGCAACCGGCGCCGGTTTTCGGAGAGAGCCGTCGGCACAGTACGCGCAGGGATGATGGGTGCTAGGAGGGCACCAATCTGCTGCAGCCCTTGCTGCGAGGGCTGCCCACGCACGGGGTCATCCCTGCAAAGCATTCCCCATCCCCCCCTTAGCGTCCCCTCACCCAACGCTGTCGACTCGCTGCAGCGCTCCTGCAACCCCGCTCCGTTTTGCTGGCCCACGCCACCGGACCGCTCCTACCCCCCACCCCCCAAATAATCACGGTCATCATCATCACAGGTTGACATCCTGATCAACAATGCGGGGCTGGCCCTGGGTGTGAACTCTGTGGACACACAGGACACAGAGGTGTGGGGGGGCACTGAGGGTGCATGGGTCTGTGTTGGTTTGGGAGAGGAGATGTGGTGTATGTGTGTGTGTGTGGGGGGGGGGAAATGTGGGTGTGAGAGGGGGCAAAAGTGTGGGTGTGGGTGTGGTGTGGAT
>NW_014010941.1:0-2101 GCF_000611645.1 Monoraphidium neglectum
CTATCTATCTATCTGGAGGCGGGCGTGGCGACAGCTGCAAAAGCCCCAGGCCCGGGGACAATGGGCCGGCGCTCGCTGTTGGCATCGGGCCCAACTGCGCGGTGCGGGTGAAGGGGCTCGTCAAGGGCAGTGTGGTGGTGAGCACAGCTGCCCAGGCCGGCCACTTCCTCAACAGCGCGGACTGGTTTGAGGAGCTGAACGCCTGCAACCGACGGGTGCAGTTTGGTGCTGCCCGGCCGATCCTCGTGAAGCAGTCAGGATCGGCGCGCACGCTCACCAACAAGGGCTGGCTGCACCTGAGCAACGCCTTCTTCGTGCCGTCCATGCCCTACAACATCCTGTCCACTGAGTCACTCAAGGACGACGGCGTCGTCTGGGGCAAGCAGCCAGGGGCTGACGTCATCGACTTCTATTACGCATCAAAACGGCTGCGCGACCCCGCGGTCAAGCCGCTCTTTACGGCATCCAAAGACGGGGGCAACAGCGACCTGTACGTGCTGCTCCCTCTGGCGGAGTTGCAGGGCGGGGCGGCGCGGGGGCGCGGGCCCCAATGACTGCCGTGACGCCGCGGGGGCGCACAGTCCCTCGCTGATCTGGCCCGTGTCCGCACGTTGGCGGCACTTGTGCTTGCGACGGGGCCATCAGCAATGGAGTTTTGGGGCCGTGCGGCGGGATCCTGCACGTGTCTGGTTCTCCTCCTTTTCAGCTCAGCCCACGGGCGCCCGCAGCAACAGTGATGAGACCAAGACCACCGTCATGTCTGGGTATGACCTCGCGGCGGCGCGGCTGCTGCATCGCTGCGTCGGACCACCAGAGCATGTCAACAACCGCCTAGCCGGCCGGCTGGCCTTGCGGGGCAACAAGCACCAGACTGCGGTCCCCCACCGTCTTCAGCACGACGGCGTCGCAGAGCACCCGCAGAGCACCCATGGTTCAACTAGACTCGGGGAGCGCTGCTGGACACAGCCCACCCGGAGCCACGCCTACGGCTTCCGGCTCTAGTAGACGTCAACCACGTTCACAACCTCTTCGCACGGGCGACGGCTTGCCGATGCCGTTTCAGGCCTACTATGGCGCGGTCCCCAAAATCCGTGCGGCGCGTTTGGATGCCGCGCCTGGGCCAACCTGCCGGCGGCGATACTCGGGTCCGCCTCCAACCCCAAGGCGCGGCCATTACGTTCATGTTTGTGAAGGGGGGGCCAGGTGGGCCGGGGCTGGCAATCTCCGGTGCAAGGCAGCGGTTTGTCGCCGAGGACGTCAAGTTTGACGAAACCCAGCTGGCTCAGCCTTCTATGCGCCAGCCGCTCTCAACCTACTTGCGCGCAGCGCACAGGCGCGGCAACCGGCAGCAAGCCAGAGCGCAGCAGCGCATCAGATCATTTCAGCACGGAGACGGAGGATAAGCTAAATTCTGACGGTGGCTGCGCGCCGGCCTCGGTGCGGCCGCACCGCCGCTTCACAGCGCGGCGAAGGCAGCAGCGGATGTGCCTGTGGCGGCTGCAGCTGTCTGCGGCATCGAGGTCACGGGAAGGCAGGCCGATAGCCAACCCGAGGATTGAGCTGAGAGCGTGCCTGCGCATCTGTCGGGCTACTTTGTCAGCGCTGCGGCCAATCCGGCCGCTGCGGATGCGGGCCCGGCCGCGACGGCGCAGCATCCCCCTGATCCCTCCATCTGCGCAGAGGCGGTGTGCGACGACTCAGACAAGTGGCACCAACTCCCCCAACTTTCGGGCAGAGGCGGCCAACCTGTTGGTGGCGACTGAAACCTTTATCTGCATGCTTTTCTAGCTGTGGAACTCACCAACATGAGGGGCAACCCGGTTTAATTGGATCGCATGCCTGAATCATTATCTGTCTGAAGCCTGCTGAACCGCGGTGGCCCGGACGGCCCACTGGGACGTGATTGTTTGACCATTACTACTGCTAGCGCTGCCGACGCAGCGCATGTATTGTGGGGCTAAGTTGCTAAGCCGGCACACCGCAGGCTGCGTGGAAGTGCCGAAGTGAGTGTGTGTGTGTGTGTGTGTGTGTGTGTGTGTGTGTGTGTGTGTGTGTGTGTGTGTGTGTGTGTGTGTGTGTGTGTGTGTGTGTGTGTGTGTGT
>NW_014010941.1:2618-7521 GCF_000611645.1 Monoraphidium neglectum
GTGTGTGTGTGTGTGTGTGTGTGTGTGTGTGTGTGTGTGTGTGTTTGTGTGTGTTTGTGCGTGCGTGCGTGCGTGCGTGCGTGCGTGCGTACGTACATGTTATTGGGAGTTTTGATGCTCCCCGCAATCGCAGTTGATCTTTTGCGGTTTGTAAGTGCACAACAGTCATATGCGCCACAGCAACTGTGAGCTACTGGCCAGTCCAAACGTGAGTGGGACTTTGCTGCAGACCCTACTTGCTGCCTACACCACCAGCCTCCACAGCCCTGCGGCCTGTTCGGCTTGAAAAAGTTGTGCTCTCTCAGAAAATTTTACAGCCTGAATGAGGTCAGTGAGCTGTCCGCCTTCACATGCTGCCCATGCGTGGGCAATGCGATGCTTTGCTCTCCCGGGCGGCGTTGGGTGAATTGCTGAGTCGCTGTTTGGGATGAGTCCATGTGCTTTGAAAATGCATTATCGCGCGCCGTAATACGCTGAAAGACCGGTTAATTTGCATTGATGCTGCACCTGTGCTGTGCACGATCACTTGGCGCGAACCTGCCCTTCGTAACTCAACTGATCTCATCAGCATGTTCTGGTGACATACTTATGAGTAAGCTTTGATCTATGATGCAAGCGTAGTCACTGCGCAGTCACGCACGTAGCGACTGGATCGATCTGAACTTTCAGGCCCTTGGGCCTTCTCTTTCCCCGCCACTGGGACCCCCACGGCGATGAGCCCGCTTAGTAGCACGATGCTGAACGCTAGACGCTGTCCCGTCTGTGCGCGCCTGGGTGAACCAGGGCGCCCGGGGCTGGGCGCCGCTGCTCCACGATCTGAGAGCGAGGTGCTACCCGTGCATCTTCATAAATTTCCAACGCGGTTGAGCGCTGCCTGTCTCACAACCCCACCAGCCAAGCGTCTGTGATGGATTTCAGAAGGCCGACTCTTGGAAGCACCAATACAGTACTGCCGGCTCAGTCATCCGTCTGCCCGCCATCGGACATGCATCAGCCACCTTGGGACTTCCCACCACGGCCATTGGACCGGCCTGCTTGGACGAGCCGCCACGGAATGCATGCAGTCCTCACGGTGTCATGATACTTATGTAGATGTTGGTTTCAACTGGCCTGCACACCGTTCACTGTGCCTGTCGTGCAGCTGAAATTTCGTTGTCCTGCAGGCCCCATCCATCCGGCACCCATGCCCAACCGTCATCGCCGCACGGCCTCAGCAGCCGCCCTCTTGCTGCTGCTCGCCGTCTGCTCGGCCGCGCCACGGCTTACCGCCGCCGCACGTGATGCTCCCAACGACGGCACCCCCGCCCCCGCCAACAACAGCGCGGGCAGCGCCGGCGGCCTCGGTGCGATGCTGATGACCGCCATGGGTGTGTACCTGCAGCAGAACGTCCCAAAGCTCGTGGAGGCCGCAGTGGCGCAGCGGGTGCGCATGGATGGTTCGCAGCTGGCAGCGTGCGCGGCATGCATGCATGCAGCGGGGATCGGGGTTCTAGATGTGCAGGGGATTGGGGATGGAGGGCACGAGTGTGTTTTCTTGCCCATGCATGTGCGTGAGCAGCGCATGCTGCGGCCCGGCAGGCAGCAGGGAATGCAAGAGCCAAGTTGGCTTCGCTGTTTGGTGGGCGCTGGCGCCAGCTCGCCGCGCAGGCAGGGCCGGGGGAGCGTATGCTACGTGCGTGTGGCCACACCGTCAGCCTTGCTTCGCTTGGCTTTGATGGGCACGTACACATTTGCAGTCTCCCACGCCACCAAAACCGTGGCCTCCTTCCCCTCCCCACTCAAGCCCCACCCTGCGACCCACCCACCGACCCCACCACGTACAACTCGCAGCAGCGGTCCGTGCCGCAGCAGCGGACGAGCGGCATCGACCTCGACGGCGACGGCAAGCCCGACCTTCCCACCCCCGACCTCAGCCTCACGGCCCCAGAGCTGAGCCTGGACCCCACGCTGTCGCTGGCGCTGTCCCCCTTCACCTTTGCGCCAACCTACGCCGTCAGCGTCGACCCCACCCTCGCGCCGACCGGCGGCGCGTCCTTCGCTCCGACGGTGGCGCCGACCGGCGCCGGCATCCTGGGGCCGACCCTCCAGCCGACGGACATCACGTCGGTGAGCGCATGAATGTGTGGGCGTGTCAGGGGCCGCCGTGGAGCTTTTTTGAAAAGCCTGCTGGCTGTCAGGACCGCCTGGCTTGGTATCAACCGTCAGCACGCGCAGCAGGAGCCTGATCATGCGTCCGCTGGCGGGCCGGCGCCCAGAGCAGGGAACTGCGCTTTGATCGATGCAGCAGGCGTCGCGGGGCGTGTGCATGGGGAGGGGGGAGGCGACGTGCGACAGGAGCCTGGCTGACTGCACCCCATCGGTTCATCACGCCACCGGCTCGCCGGCGTCGCCCACCCCTTCTTCTATCCGCCTCGAGTTTCCCTCCCCTCTGGAGCTGCTTGCGTCCTGCGGCCGGCCCCCACTTTCAAAGCAAAGCGTGCTAAGCACTCACGCTCCATCCCACCCCCCCCCTCCCGGGCGCATTGGGTTCTGTCCCGGCCCCATCACCGCGCAACCCACACAGGTCAACCCCACCTACGCCCCGACCACGTCGATCAACCTGCCGTCGCCGCCGAGCGACAGCCCCGCCGTCTCGGCCTCCAGCCGCAGCGCCGCCCCCATCGCCCCCATCGCCGCCCGCCTGGCCCAACGCATCTCCAAGGCCGCGATCGCCAAGGCCCCAGCCAAGGCCGCCGCCGCCGCCACCCAGGCTCCCGCAGCTGGCGCCGCCAAGGCCCCTGCCACCACCGGCGCCGCCGCCAAGGCCCCGGCGAAGCCCTGAGGGGCCGCTTGCGTGTCGGCCGTGCGGGGGCGCGACCGCCCTGGCGCCGCTGCACCACTCACACGGCCGCGCGGCAGCCTGGTGGCGGGGGTGCACACCCACCCCAGCGGGCACGTGTGAGCGGTGCGGCCTGTCACTCCCTTGCGGAGCATGGAGGCCGGGATCTTGCGGTGTCGCAAGCAGCCGTGCCTGTGCTTGCCGATCGCATGCCTCACACATTTCAAACAGAGAGGCCAGCGCAATGACCGGGCTGCTGCATCAATACCGGGGCTCTATCGTGCATCCAACCATCACCCATCTTGCGGCTGCCTGGCAGCACTGGGTACATAAGTGCAGCACTCTGCTGTGACAAGTGCTGTGCTGGGGACCGTGACCTGCACCGTTGAAAACGTGCCACGCGCCCCGTTTTTCGTGGCATGCACCACAATAAGCACACCATGCAACCTCTCACAGCGAACGGCTTGTGTCTCGGGCGAGGCTTGCAAACCTGCAGACCGCCCTTGCGGCAGTGACGCCGTCGGTGACGCGTCACTGCAAAGTCGCGGCACCAATCGCGCCACAAACCGGCGGGACGGGCTTACAATTCATGCGCACCGCACAGGCGACGAGTAACCATGCAAAGCACCAGGCAGCTGCGGCGTCGGCACAGTGGCAATCAACTTCTCTTGGGAACGCCAACGGCGCAACGTCCCACGGTTCCAGAGCACCACAGCAGGGATTTAATTTGCAGCAGGGAATCAGCATAACGGCAACAATCAATTGTCAATCAGTTTCATTTGCTGTATGCAGTTGTAACTCTCGCAAGGTGGATCGCCAACCCCCAGACAAGGATGGTCACCACGCAGTCAACGATGCGCCAGCACCGCTGCTCAACTGGCAGTCAGCGCAAACGCCTGCAATTTGCTAGCTAGTCTGGAGAGCCTTCCCGCTGAGCATGGTTACAGTGCCAATCCAACAGGCAGCAAATGCTGAGTGCAGCAGTGGGCCGAGTGACAGCACAGGGGGGGGGGGGTCATTCGCCCCATGACTTTGGGCGGGCAGACAGAGGTGTATGTGTGTGCCCAGACTCGGCGCAAACCAGCCTGGACAACAATCCCCTCCTCTCCTCTCCTCTCTCTCCTCTCCTCTCCTGGAAAACAGCAGGCACAGAGTCTTATGCTCAGCCATGTGCTGTACGCTACCCTTGCCGCTACACCTGCAGTGCCGATACCCTCAGGCCGACCTGCCCACCTGTGCCCCGCTGCACACTCGCGCCAAGCCCTCCGCCCGCCTTGCGACCTGGCGACGCTCTCCCATCGCGCCACATCCTTGCCCACTTGGTCAGGCTGCTATAATAAAGCACAAGCATTTATTGTGTTTGATGCAAGTGGAGGGTGTTGGTAGATCCCGCGCTCGTCTCAGCTGCCAGCAGATAGGCCCTTTCCCCCCACGCCCCCCCCCACCCCCGCAGCGCGCCACGGACGGCGCAAGAGGGGTGCCTCTCTTGGGGTGGTCAGCCGGCGCTGCAGCGCGGCGGCGCCAGAGTCAGCACACACGCGCGGGCGGCGGCAGCACCCGCGCGCTCTTGGACCGGCCGGGCTCTTGGCGCGTCCGGGCCCTTGTCGCAACCGGGATCACTCGGACCGGCCTGCTCGGACCGGCCGAGCGCACAGCTGTTGAAAGTTCAAGGTGCAGCGCGCCCCCATCCACATTGATCCCGCCCCCTGCAGTCGCACGTAGCTGCATTCGTAGCTCCTGCTGCCGCATGCAGCTGGCCGCACCAAACCGTTGCACGCGACTCGTCGCGATGAACCCCCTCAGCCGCCGTCCCCCGGCTGTCATGCTGCTGCTGCTGCTGGCTGTCTGCGTTGCGAGCCCGCAGCTCGCGGCGGCCCAGCGCGGCCCTGGGCGCGTTTTTGGCGGGTCTCGCCCGCTCGCCAGCGGGCCGGGCGCGGCCGCGCTGCAGCGCTGGCTGTCTCAGCTGTTCTCCGCCCCCGTGAAGGTGCGGAATTCGCGCATGTGACTCGCATGAAGCTTCCAGCACGAGGCCTGCAGCAGCGGCCGGGCCGGCACGCCCACCCTAGGGACCAGGCCTGCAGCCCT
>NW_014010941.1:7681-9072 GCF_000611645.1 Monoraphidium neglectum
CCTAGGGACCAGGCCTGCAGCCCGGGGGGGGGGGGGGCGAGGGCTCCTCTTGAGATGAGGGGAACTCACGGGGCCGCTGCCGCCCAAACCACAAAAAGCTGCTGCAGCGAGAGCCCAGCCTACGGCTGGGCAACCCAGCAGCTAGCACGAGCACGGTCAGTCCTAGGCAACACGGCGTTGCCGGCGTACAACCCTGCCCCAAAATCCTCCCCAGCACGCCGCCCACCACGCGTCGTGCTGCTGCCCCTCTGTTGCTCTGCGCAGGCGCCGGCCGTGCGCACCACCACCCTGCCCGACGGCCGCGAGGCCGCCACAGTCGATTTTGTTGCGCTGCCCGTCAAGGCCACAATCAAGCCCGACGGCCAAGTGCGTTTTGAAGACCCGGACGCGCAGCTGAAGCGCAACGCCACTGCGGACCCCCAGGACGACACCGCCGACCTCACCCGGGCGGACCCCGTGACAGAGGCCGTCCAGGCTATTGGCGGCTTGCTCGGCGGCGCGGCCCCCGACGTGATCCAGGGCCTCGTGGGCGCGGTCAGCGGCGCAGTCAACGGCGCGATCCAGGGCGCCGCCGGCGCGGCCGGCGGCGCGGTCCAGGGCGCCGCGGGCGCAGCAAACGGCGCGATCCAGGGCGCCGTCGGCGCGGTCAACGGCGCGGCCGGCGCGTTGACCGGCGCCCTCAACGCGGTCGGCGGCGCCGTCAACGGCACCCTGGACCCCGACGGCGACGGGGACATCGAGCTGACGGTCAACCCTACGCTGTCGCTGACTTTGACTCCCTTCTCCCTGGACCCCACCCTCCAGCTGGCCGCGAACCCGACCCTGTCGCCCACCAGGCAGAGCACACTGGCCGCGTCAACGCTGGCGCCCTCCTTGTCTGGCGTGCTGTCGCCCACGAAGCAGCCGTCCCTCTTCGAAGGGGTGAGCACCCGCGAGACCCGAGGGCGGCCTGTGCCGCCCCATTGGTATTGTGCGCTTGATGCGGCCGGAATAAGCGTCTTCATGGCGCGCGGTGCTCAGCCTGCTCAGCAGCTTGGGCAGCCAGCAGTTGTCGCTCCAGCCCTGTCTGGGCTGCACATCGCTTGGGAGGCCAACGATTATCCGCGGCCACTGACTTGTTGTAAACTGCATCTTGTCTATGGTTCCGGCGGTGTGGGTTGCCTTTTCCGCTGCCGCACTCGCCCAGCGTCAAGCCCGGGCAGGGGGCTGCGGCAATTACCCACTCTTGAGTCCTTTGGCTGGCACACAGGCGCGTGGCGCCCGCCTCGCTCCATCCCCTCCATGAGTCATCCCACCTTCCACTTGCCCCGCCCTGCCCCCGCAGCTCGTGCCGACTGTGCAGCCCACCGCCGCCCTCGGCATCACAATCCCGGCGCCCGAGCCAGCAGAGT
>NW_014010940.1:0-6220 GCF_000611645.1 Monoraphidium neglectum
GCAGTTGACAGAGGAGGAAGCTGCCTGCTTCTGCACGCTGTTCATGGCCCTCTGCAGCAAGCGCCCCTCCTTGCTCCCCGGCCTGCTCTCGTCCTACGGCCGCTGGCCGCCGCCGGCCCAGGCGGCCGTCGCTGCGTACGCGCGCTCCCTCACGCGCGCGCTCGCCGCGGGGCCGCTGCCGCCCGAGCTCGTGCGGGCCGTGGCCGACCCCGCGCCGGGCGCGCGGCCGCTGCTGCTGGTGATGCTGCACGCGCTGGCGGACCTAAAAACACCGCCCCCCAAGCTGGTGGCGGCGGCGGTCGACCATTGGAAGCGATCGGGTGCGCGTGCTGGGGCGCGTGGGCAGGCTTGCGTGGAGGGCATGCTGCACGCTGAAGGTTCCGTGCCGCCGGCTGCTGATCAACACAGCAGTGTGTTCCCTGTGCATCGGTCCCTTGACGTGCACCGGCAACGGCGGCAACCGCGGGCGCGGCGAGCGGCCGCGGGCGAGGCAAGCTGCGCCGGCCCACCCGACCGCAAGGGCCCGGCACCGAGCCGCTTCACAGCCCCATCCCCCCAAATTTCGCCGTTCGCTCGCCCTGTCGCGCCCGCCTCTCTGCCCGCCCGCGTCCCTGAACGCGCCACACTCCTGCTCGGAAACAATCCCGAACCCGCCGCCGCCTCTCCACCTTCCTCCGCTCCTCCGCGCCGCGCCCGCCCCACCCCCAGGAGACGTCGCCCTCGTCGCCCCCTTGGTCGGCGGCATGCACCGCAGCGACACCCATAAGCTGCTGCCCCGCCTCTTGGAGCTAGACCCGCCTGAGCTGCGTCGCCTGTACCGCCGCCTCACCGGCTACGCGGCGCCCGACGCGGCCGCCCAGCAGCAGCAGCAGCAGCAGCAGCAGCAGCAGCAGCAGCCGCCGCACTTTGGGGCCGCGGAGCTGCTCGTGCGGCTGCACGCGCTCACGCCGGCGCGGGACGGCGTGAGCAACCGGCGGCTGATTGCGGCGATAGAGACGGCGCTGCACTCGCCAGAGGTCTTCAAGCAGGAGGTCGTCGCCGCGGTGGGTACAACAAACACCGCCCCTACGACTTCCGCTGCATCCCGCTGCTCTCCGCCGGCCTCTGCCCATTACTTGCCTCGTTCACAGTCTGATGTTGTGCGCAACAGCATCGAGGCTGGTTGCTGCACTATTTTGGGGTACGATTGGGGGGTCTTTCAACAAGAGGCAGGGACCTGCGCCCCAGCCTTTTCAGCGCTTTGCATGCCTCTATTGCCACCCCGGGGCGCCCATGGTGCAACTGGCCCATTTGGTCCTGTGCCCCCGCTCAATGCACCTGCGCCCCGGCGACCGCCCCGCGCTCGCGCAGGCGCTGCAGCAGCTTGAGGGCCAGTCCCCGCTGCCGCACCTGTTCATGCGCACGGTCATCGTGGCGCTTGCAACGCACCCCAAGCTAATGGCGTCTATTCTCGGCCTCCTCACAAACATGATCAACAGAGAGGTGAGGCCGTGCGGCTTCTTTGGGTCTGCGCGTTTGCGCGTACTCTTAACCCAGTGCATGCCCGTGTTCACGTGAGTGCCTCGTGCAGCGGTGATGTGAGGGTGCATAAACGCTCTCAAACGTTGGCGTTGCGTGGCCACGGCTTCCACTGGGCTGATCGCGCTGACCAACCTGGAGATGGTGGGCCAAGGCTGGCCGCCCTGTCTTGACATGTCTCGCCGCTAGTCAACACACGCGCAGGCGCTCACGGCGAACAACTTTTATCCACTCGCACATGCGCGCGCACACACACACACACACACACAAACACACACACACACACACAACACTTTCCTTGCACATGCCCCCACCCTCGCCGACACCCACCACACGCGTGCGCGCGCGCACACACACGCGCACACACACACACTCACACCTGCCCAAACGAACACGCACGCCAAGTGTACACACCCAAGTCTCAACCTGCCCCACCGCTGCAGGTCTGGGAGGGGCCCCAGTGGAAGGGCTTCCTCATGGCCATCGCCAAGGCGGCACCTTACTCATACGACGTCCTGCTGCAGCTGCCCGCCCACGCCTTGGACAAGGCCCTGTCCGGCTCAACCTCGGACCACTGGCCGAAGCTGGCCGCCCACGTGGCCAGCAGGGGCGTGAAGGTGCCGATCTTCCAGCCCGTGAGAGACGTGGTTTCGCGGTACGCGCAGCGGGCGCAGGACGAGCTGCGGGCCAAGCTGGCAGCCGCAGAGGCGGCGAAGAAAGCAAAAGAGGACGAGCGGCAGAAAGCAGCGGCGGCGGCGGCAGCGGCGGCGGCCGCGGAGGGGGGCGGCGACGCAGCCGAGGCGGCCTCTGCGGAGCAGCCGCAGGGCGCAGCAGGAGCGGCGGAAGAAGGCGGGGACGAAGATTGGACGCTGGAAGAGGATGACTGAGGGGGTGGCGCGCAGCTTTTTTTGAATAGTTTCAAGCTATGATGGCCAAGGGTGGCGAGAGCCATGGCCACAATTGTACCCATTTCACGCCAACCGTACAGATCCCCAATACATGCTTGCAGGTGATCTCGTTCTCGTTCTAGTGCAGCATTACTAATTGCATATGTTGAGGTTGAGAGGTGCAAGAATTCACCGCTTGGGCCAACGTGAAATATGCAGAAAGCAAGTTGTTGGCAACGGGTCCTGCTTTCAGAAGCTCCTGGCTGCCTCAACCCTGCAGGGTGTATAGGCACAAGCCCACACCACTGCACAGGACCGGTCAGGGGCGCGCCGCGCCGCAGGGTGCGCCACGCCGCAGGGTGCGCCGCGCCGACTGTCACCGGCTGGTGTGATTTTCGCGGCGGGTGGCTCGCCGAGGCTCAGGCAGAGTTGCTGCGTGTCAAATGTTATCAGGCGGTGTGGGCTATGCTGATTGACAGACACGGGCTGGAACTGGCAAGGCCTTGCGGTGTCAACTGACTGGGGCAGGGCAATCAGCGACTCTATCATGCCTGTGCAGCGCAATTTGAGTGGCAGGCGTAAACTGGGGCGCTCAAAGCCATCCCTGCCAGCGGCACAGGCACAGCCGCCACATGCAACAGGCGTGCAGGCGGGCGCTGCTGGTGCGATTAGGCCGGGGCCCCGGGCAGGGTGCCTCCGGGCAGCCGTAAGGTACCTTGCCCGCACTGGATGTGAGGTGCGCAGGTAGCACATGTCAACAGGGCTTGAGGACAGACACCCCAGCGCTCAGCTTGTTCGGCGGCTGCCACGTTGTCGTCGGCAGGTTGTGGCTGCAATTAGCATTCGGATTGTACCGCCCGTGCGCGTACCTAGGGGCCCCGTGCAGGGTAGCGTTGAGAGTTGCTACGGTCACATGAATAAGTGCGATCCAGGCAGAATTGGGAAGCACGGCCTCCGACCACCGTGGGGATGGGTGAAGGATGCGGCGGCTCGCCCAGGGCAGAGCTACGAGCCGCCGCCCGGCATGGCGAGAAGCATGCTACCAGCGGTGGATAGCGTGCTTAGGGACGTAATTCAACCATATATGCCTCACATCATATCTGACAAACCCACTTAGGCGATCGACTGCGAACAACCGTGGCATCATTCGTTGACAGTGACGAGAGTTGTGAGAAAAGCGGTACTTCCGCGCACAACCGATCCCCACCCTTTATTCCACAGCCTGTCACCCGTCCGAAATCCACCCAGCCAGCCCTCAAGATGCGTGCTGCCACCGCCGCCGCGGCCCTCGTGGCCACCGTCCTCCTCCTGGCCGGCGCCGCTGGTGAGGGTGCCAGGGCCCCGCGCCCCCGCCCTTGCACCCAGCAGACCCCCAATCCATCTCATCAGAAATAAGCGCCCCCCAAAGCCACAATGTGCCCTGCCACATGGCAACCGCCGCACCGGCCACCACGAGCCCAAAATGGCATCCACCCATGCTCCATGGCGTGATGCCATTGACACCCCTATGCTGCATTCCACCCTTGAACAAGGCCATGTCCCTTGCTTTGAACCAGCCCATCTCACATGTCACCTAGCCAGCCCACGGATTGGCTCCTTAGTCACCTGTTCGGGGCCCCTGCCACTTTACTTGTCCTGCGATGCTCTGCAGCCACACACTGCGCGTCCTGCCTCGACCACATTGCTTGGGCACACCCACCTGCTTCTGAAGCGCTCCATCCGCCCTGGCTTGACTCGTTGCTGCATTCACCACTCTTCCCGCAGATGCGGCCGGCATCAAGAAGATCGCCCTCCTGGCCGTGAAGAACCCCCAGGACAAGACCCAGGTGAGCGAGGCTGCCCGGGTCAGGGTGCTTCGTACAAAAGTGCCACCTTGTTGCCTGTGCACCAGCCGACCACGGGGAGGTCACTCACAACGCCGGCTGCACTGCATGTATTTCAGCCCGAGCACTCTGCCCTTCTGCCCTTCAACCCCTCCCCCTCAAGCAAGCCGCCGCCTCTGCCGGCCCCATGCATTCGCCAGGCCACCGCCGTCAAGGACGCCCTCTCCGCGTCCTGGGCCAAGTTCACCGCCGCCAACCCCACCAGCGGCATCACCTTCTGGTGGGTTGAGCAGGCGTTTGCGTAAACGGCGCGCAGCCAAACCTGTTTGACTGTCAAATCCCTTTCTTGCGCTTTTGGGTGTTTGTGAGGTGCTTCAAGGGTCCTTGGGCAGGCACATCCGGTACCACAACAGCAAGACCACAGAGTGGTTTCGGCCTATCGATCCCTGACCCCCTCACACCCCGTTTGGCATGGCCACCTCTCGTCCAGCACCTCTCCTTTATTCAAGCACTCCCCCTCTTGGTCTCCTCTCTCCCTCTGTGTCTCACACAAACATTCCCATTCCCTCGTCTGGTACACACCACAGGGTGGCCATCAAGGACAAGAGCGTCCTGCCCGCCCCCGCTGACGGCAAGAAGTGGGAGGGCAAGAAGGACGCCGCCGCCGGCACCTACGTGCGCTACGACGTTGCCGCCATCTGGAAGTTCCCCTCCGCCGAGGCCTTCAGCGCTTACTCGGTGAGCGCCGCCATGTTTTGCTGCAACGGATGGGAAAAGTGCGACGAACGAGCAAGAGGTAGCTCGGATCCGTGGCGTCGCGAGACGAGTCCTGGGCATCCGGGAGGGTCCGAGGGCAGCGGCTGTTGGGCTGTTTTTGGGCTCCCCTCATCAACGGCCATGGCTGCCCAAGTAGAGTGCGCAGCTTCTGACCACAACACCGCTCGGCCCCACCTCCCACCAACCAGGCCTGGAAGAAGGCCAACAGCAACAAGGACGCCTGGAAGGCGCTGCCCATCGCCAACAAGGCCGGCTTCGTCGCCGCCGCCTAATTTGGCACTTTCCAAGGCCGGGTGGTAACAAGACTTTCGCTGTGCCTCACTGGTGTGTGCACGGCTTGCGGCCGGCGCGCACCATGTGCAGGCCCGCCTGCCTGGCGCACTCAGGGGGTTCCAGTGACGGTTTCGTGTGGGTCGGCAGCCGTGGCGTGCGTGGGAGAACTTTGGTTGTGCACTTCTAACGCAACAAGCTCGCTCGCATCATTCACCCGAGGCGAGGTACTGCACTTACTTGGGTTGGGCTTTCGCAACAGAAATGCAACACCCAGCTACGCAGCACTGACGGGCGCACCCCAGCTTGGCCTGCTTGCGCACTTGCAAGGGCTTGCCCTGGTGTGTGCCTGTGTGTGCTTGCGTGGCTGTCTCCTCTGGCCGTTGTGCTGCCCTCGTGTGGGGGTATGTACTCGAGAACTGGATGCATCACGCCCGCTATTATGCTGTGGCAACTGCAAAGGCCTGTGCACTTACTCTCATACGTGTAATATACACTGTATATTGGACTCTTGTGGGTGCAGCAGTAGCCGCTGTTTGTGTGCATGCGGTGCACACTGTGTGCTGGAGGCTTGCAGAAGCACCAGCCATCTTCAGTCAGCTTACATTGGATAGTTGTTGTGTGTCGTCAAACCAAAGTCAGGCACAACACCAAACCCCCCCGTTGCTCATGTGCAACGCGCACTGAGCACGGAACAAGCAGGGCAGATTAGAGGTTGTGCAGGATCGTACTGTTATAACGACAGGCGCAGGTTATAAGTGAGGCGAGCACACCAGGGCGAACCCCACGCCCTCAAGCCCCTGCCTGGCCGCCGTCGCCCGCCCCGCTGCCCTGTCGCAGAAGCGCGAGCGCCGCTGCAACATCCCCGCGCCGAAGCTCGCAGTAGACCAGCAGAAGCTGCGCGGCGGCCGCCGCCAGCGACGGCGGCGGCGCCGGCCGCACAAC
>NW_014010940.1:6620-8797 GCF_000611645.1 Monoraphidium neglectum
CCGCCGCTCGTCGCGCCGCCGGCCGGAGCGGCGGCCGCGGCAGACTCTGCAGAGAGCGCCTGCCGCGCGAGCGCGCGCGCCTCTTCGAGGTCACCCCTGACCGCGCACACTGCAGCAAGATTCGCCAGCGCCCCGGCGCGCGCCCGCGGGCCCGACAGCGCCGCCACCTCGGCCGCGTTGCCGAGCGCGTACCACTCGCGCGCACCCGCCGCGTCGTCGTCGGACTTGATGCTTGTGGAAGCTGCCGCCCCACCGGCCGACGGCGCGGCTGACGTCATGGCGCCGTCAGTGGCGCCGTCTCCTGCACCGCTGCCCGCGCCATGGAAGAGCCGCAGGTGCGCGTGCAGCTGCTCCGCAGCTTCCTCCGGCCGCCCCAGCATGCAGTGCGCCTCGGCGGCGTAGCAGGAGCCGAGGTAGTGCTGCTGCGCGCTGAGGCCGCTGCACGCGAGCAGCTGCCGAGCAGCTGCCAGGGCAGGGATAGGGTCGTCCCTGAGCAAGTGGACGTAGGAAAGGTTGGCGTAGATGGCTTGCCCGGCGGCCTCCAGCTCTTCCGCAGGCGGGCAGTCGGACAGCACCCGCGGCCCGACAGCAGCCGCCGCCGCGGCGGCGCCGGGGCTGCCACTGGCGCCAAAATGGTCGTCGCTCAAGCGGCGCCCGTCCGCGCCGGGCGAGCCGTCGCCGTCGCCCTCTCCGCGAGCGCCGTTGGGCGGCAGCGGGCCGCCGCCGCCGAGCGCGGCCGCCGCCGCGGCGGCAGAGGCGGCCTCCTCGACCTCTTTAGCGGCTTCTGCTTTCAGGTCCTGCAGCAAGGCCGCCGCCGTCTGCAGCTGCAGCAGCGCGGCGCCCAGAGGGCCCTCGGACCACGCCGGCGTGCCGCCGTCGCCGCCGCCGCCGTCGCAGGCGCCCTCGGCGCCAAAGGCATGCCCCGACGGCAGCAACAGCCGGCGGCGCGGCCCCGACCCGATGACCCCCTCCAACAGCGGATGCCCGCCGGCGCCCTCCAGCGCCGCCGCCAACGCCGCCGCCGCAGAACCGCCGCCGCCGCCGCCGCCGCCGCCGCCCTCGTCCCGCCGCTGCCCGTCCAGCCGCGCCTCTGCCTCGGCCGCGGCCGCCTCGTCCCCGCGCGCTTCGTCCCGCGCCCGGAGCTGCGCGGCGCGCGCTCTCTCTGCGCCCAGTAGGTGCAGCCCGATGCTGGCCTCCGCCATGCGCAGCCACAGGAGCGGCTGCATGAAGTACCGCTGCCCCGCTGCGTCGAAGCACTCGAGGGCCGCCTGCCAGTTCCCCAGCATCAGGTGCTGCAGCCCCAGGTTGTATTGCAGGGCATGACTGTGGTCCGGCCACAACCCACCAAACTGCCGCCTCTGCTGCTGCTGCTGCTGCTGCTGCTGCTGCTGCTGCTGCTGCTGCTGCTGCTGCTGCTGCCGTTGCTGCTGCCGCTGACGCGACGGTTCCCGTCCGATACCGGGCGTCGCCGGCGCCGACGGCGTCGCCGCTGTAGCGCAGGGGGCGGTGCAGCCGGCCGGCACTATGGCTGCTTCTGACAGCGCTTTTGACAGGTACAGCGCCGCCACCTGGTGCTTCCCAAACTGGTGATGCAGCAACCCCAAATTGCACAGCAGAGGCACACGCGCCGCCGGCCGCCCGAGCACGCCGCCCCCTCCGCCGCCGTCCCCGCTGCCGCCGGCCGCGCCCGCCCCCAGCAGTGGCCCCAGCGTGCGGAGGGCCTTCCGCGGGTGCCCACGGGCCGCGTCCAGCTGCGCCTTTAGCATGATCGCCGCCTCGCAGCGCGGCAGCTGCGAGAGCAGCGGCTTGACGTCCCGCCGCGCCGCCTTGGGGTACCCGGCCGCGAGCGCCAGCCGGGCGCGCAGCAGGCGCAGCAGCAGGCGCGGGTCCGGCATCGCGTCGCCGCGCGGCGCGGCGGCGGCGGCGGTGGCGGAAGCGGCGGCGGGCGCCGCGCCGCTGCGGCGCTCCAGCAGGGGGCGGACCCTCTCCATGAGCGGTGACGTCACACGGGACACCCGCGGCAGCGCCAGCGCGCGCTGCTCGCCGACGGGCGGCTGCGGCTGCGGCGCCGCTGACGCGGTCGCGGCGTCGGCTGCGCTTTCGTGGGGCCCAGCTGCCGCCGCCGCCGCCCGCGCCTCCGCGTCGCCGGCCCCCGGTGCGTCCAGCCGCTCCCCGCC
>NW_014010939.1:0-1078 GCF_000611645.1 Monoraphidium neglectum
CCCCGGTGCTGGACACGGCCCTCATGTTCCCCCACCCCCGCGGGCCGCCCTTCAAGAGCGCCCTGCGCGTCCTGGCGCAGCGCCACCTGAAGCGCTGCATCCAGGACGGCCAGCACGACAGCGTCGTGGACGCGCGCGCCGCAATGGACCTCGCTCTCCTCAAAATACGGCACGGTGCGGCGGATGCCCACACCTGCGCCCGCACGTTTGCCTCTACGCGTGCACTCGCTGAATGTGCGGTGGAAACTGGAGGCAGCAGCGCCAGGGGCGTGTGCCGGCTTGCCAGGCATGGGTGGCGGCCGCGCGCGGCCGCCCCGCCCAGGCCCGTCAGACGCCGGCCGGCCCGCCTCACGCGCCGCCACACCCCCCCTCCCCGCGCATGCGCTTGCAGGCCCGTCCTACGCGACCCCCGAGGGCGTGGCAGCCGACAAGCTGGTGGACGTTCTGGCCGCCAGCGGCCGCCGCGCCCGCAGCTGCCTGGTCGACAGGCAGGACGCCCTGGCGCGCCACGCGACGGGCGCCGCTGACGCCGTCCTCGCGACCAGCGACGCGCAGGCCGCGGCGCTCGCCGCGCGCCACGCGGCGTCGGGGCGCTTCGGCTTCGTGTGGTGCCAGCTGCGGGAGCTGGACCACTTCTACTTCGGACGCTCGAAGCACGCGCGGCGCGCGCAGCAGCTGCAGCAGCGCCGCGCGCTGCGTGAGGGGGGCGCTGGGGCCGGCGGCGGCGAGGGGGCCGCGGCGGCGGCGGAAGAGGAGGAGGCGGAGCTGCGGAGAGAGGCGGCGGAGGTCGAGGCCGAGGCGGCGCAGTTCTCCCCCGCCGCGCTGCGGCAGCAGCTGCAGCGGCTGGACGGCGCGGTGGGCGCCCTGCTGGCGGGCCTGCCGCCCAACGCGCTGCTGGTGGTGGCGACGGGGCAGGGGGACATGGCCGAGTGCCGGCGGCAGCAGGAGATCAAGATCCGGCGGCAGCAGCGGCTGGACGGGCTGCCCCCGTGGAGCGCGGCGGACGAGCGGGCGCACGGGGACGCCCTGGAGCGGGAGATGACGGGGCTCTGCTTCTGCGCGGTGAAGGGGGCGGCTG
>NW_014010939.1:1239-3855 GCF_000611645.1 Monoraphidium neglectum
GGCCTGGAGTGCGGGGATGAGGGGCATAGGCAGGAGGGGCCGCCGGATGAGGGGGATGAGGGGGACAAAGACGGGGTGGAGGAAGCAAGCGATGACGAAGAGGGCCGGCAAGAGGATAGCGATGAGTAACCGCTGTCCTTGTCATGCCGTGCATTTGGCGGGGTACAGTCGTGGGATGAAACCAGCCCATCCTGCGCGCTTTGTCAGTCGGTTGGTGAGGCGGCAAAGAATGCACGAGCAGCCGAGCCGATGGAGGAGCAGCCGTGTGGATTGGGTAGAGCACCGTGCAGACTCAGCCGCAGGTGGTAACCATCCTGCACGAATCCACGCGGGCGCTGTGGCAGCCCTGGAATCTCCCACATCAGGGAGTTGGTACGGTCAACAATGTGTTAGCGGTCAACACCTTGACGTTACTCCGCACAGGTCAGCCGTGCTGACGGACCGATGCATGAGGTGCATGCAACCCATTTGCCAGGATTGAATGATTGACAACAATTCTGCACCACCGCCCACTGTACTCAGAAACACAGTCAGCCTGCTGGTGAACACGCACACAGATCACAGCTTGCACACGCCTTGGCCTGAGCGGGTTTGAGCCCTTCTAGGCATCCCATAACTACATGAACCAGTGTACAGTCATGTAATACACAAAACTCACAGAAAGGGGCCAACAATCTGTTCGACTTCGATCAACTTCAAAGCCTTTGGCGGCCTCCGAGAAGCCCTCTTTCTCTGCGGAGCGGCGGCATCGTGCCTGGAATCATGGGAGCCTACAAGGTGCGAGGCGTACAACGCTCCTGTAGGCCGCCGGTGCAGCAGCAGCACTGCAGAGGCCGCCAGCAGCAGTGGCAGAGGGTCCATTCTCTTGCCGTTAAAGTTAAAATATCGGATTTATTACTTTTCACACCCCGCAGTACATCGAGGAGCTGTGGCGCAGGAAGCAGAGCGATGTGCTCCGCTTCCTGCTGCGCGTCCGGTGCTGGGAGTTCAGGCAGCTGCCCGGCATCGTGCGCCTGAACAGGCCGTCGAGGCCGGACAAGGCCCGCCGCATGGGCTTCAAGGCCAAGCAGGGGTACGTCGTCTACCGCGTGCGCGTGCGCCGCGGCGGCCGCAAGAGGCCCGTGAGCAAGGTAAGAGCAGGACGCAGCCTCTAGGGATGGGGGCCTGGAAGCTGCGAGGGGCGTGCTTATCAAATGGCGGCAGTGGAGCTTGCGCTGGCGCGCGGCTGGAGGCGGCGAGACGTGTCTGGGTCGAGTGCAGACTGGCAGCTGTTTGCAGGCAGTTTCGTGGAGTTCGTTGGCATATCGAGGCAGTCAGTCGCGAAGCATGCCGCCGGATAGATGCAGCAGGCCCACGTGCAGGCGTGGCGTAGGCGCGCAGGCTATTGGTGGCACCGCAGCGCCACATTTCGAGTCGCGTCAGCGATGGACGGCCATACCACGCCCAGCGGTCGAGCAGCGCAGAGGTGGCGGTGATCAGCGCGGCATCGGCAGCGGTCGGCAGCCGCGCTAGCAGCATCAAGGCGTCTGCGGCCGGGCCCCGACGATGACGCCCTTGGCAAGGCGCCGCTGCGCCCACAGCAGTGCCTCGCACCCCAGAGCCGCGCTGGCGCGTCTATTTTACATAGCTGCGCTGCCGCCTCCGTGCTCCGACCCCTGTTTTCGCCGTAACAGGGTATCGTGTACGGCAAGCCCGTGAACCAGGGTATCACGCAGCTCAAGGCCAGCCGCAACCTGCGCAACGTGGCGGAGGAGCGGGCGGGCCGCAGGCTGGGCGGCCTGCGCGTGCTCAACAGCTACTGGGTCAACGAGGTGCGTGCGAGTTTGGGGGTGATGGCGATCGGGGGTGGATACTGTCCGTTGCAGCGCGGCGCGGCGCTGTATTGTCCAATTTTGGGCGATATCAGGTGGTACGGGGCGGTAAGAGCGGCACCTACGATGGGGCAGCTGCGGGCTGCATGGGGTGCCAGCGGCGGTCCAATCGGCGTCGATGCTGTGGCGACGGCGGCGGCTACCGCTGCGTGGTCGCCGCCGCTGCTGCTGCTGCTGCTGCTGCTGCTGCCGCTGCCGCCGCTGCTGCTGCTGCCGCTGCCGCCGCTGCTGCTGCCGTTGCTGCCGCCGCTGCGCTCAGGGCCGGCGGCTCTGTGGTTTGTAAAACATTAATTGGAATTCTGTGTGCTTGCCTGCCCCCATTCACACACCATCTTTCCACCACGGCCCTGTTCACCCTCAGGACTCTGCCTACAAGTACTTTGAGGTCATCCTGGTGGACCCCAACCACAACGCCATCCGCAACGTGAGGGGCTCGCCTGGGGGCCGCAGGGCACAGGGGTGCAGTGCACAGGGGAGACCACAGGCAGCAAGCTCAACCTGGCGCAACAGCAGGGCAGGGTGGGCGCGAGGTGTGGCACCTGCGGCGGAGGATCCCGGGGTCCTCACCGCTTCGGAGCCGCGTCACCGCACGGCAGCAGGAGGGTCGAGGCAGGCGAGGCCGCGGCAGCGGCTGCGGCGCGCCAATGGAGCTGGGCGAGCCGGCCGGTGCCTGGTGGCCATCCCTCCAATTCTTAAGTGGCGCCACCGTCCGCCCCTTGACCTCTGTTTTGCTGGCCCCCCACCC
>NW_014010939.1:4644-8634 GCF_000611645.1 Monoraphidium neglectum
GGTCCACAAGCGCCGCGAGCTGCGTGGCCTGACCTCTGCTGGCAAGAAGTACCGCGGCCTGCACGGCAAGGGCAGCCGCTACAACAAGAACGCACCCTCCAAGCGCGCCACCTGGCTCAAGCACAACAGCCCCAGCCTGCGGCGCTACCGCTAGAGGTGGGCGGGGGCGGGCGTCGGACGCGCGAGGCGGCCCCGGGCGGCGCCGCAGGGCCAGGTTGTTGCAGTCTGCTGTGCAGCGCCCTTCCCCCCTTTTGGCCGGGCGCGCCAGAGTCAGGCCAGCAGATCAGTGATTGATGATGAATGTCACGCAGCCGGCTGAGCCGTCTGGTGTATGTTGATCCCCCTGCTGTCCGCCTTGTCCACCCCCAGGGCTGCGGGAGCTGTTGGCGGCAGAGCAGCGGGCGCCAGCGGCAGCGGCGGCGGCGGCCGCGGCAGCGGCGGCATGAGCTCGGCTCGGTGTTCGTGCGGGCGCGCGTCGCCCCATGGCGGCGGCTGCTTGTAACTTTCTGTCGTGCGACTGCTCCTGCTCGTGGGGTCGCAGATTTAGGCCTGAATCGAGCCAGCACCAGCAGTCCGGGTCGGCAAGCTGTCAAGCAGTCCGCCGCGTGTCCAGCCAAAAAGGGATGCTATGGAGCCCAAGCAAGGGCAGCAGCGCGCGCACCAACAGGCCGGCTGGTACCCATCCTGCTGTGCATGAAACGCAAATCAGCCGCAAAGAGCTGACGCGGGGCTTTTGTTACAGAGCGGCCGGCCCCCGCCCCAGCCGCGGCTGCCGCGGGCCTTCTACTCCCAGCCGCCGCCCGCGTCCAGGCCCGCCCCTGTGCCGCCGTCCTCCTCCCGCACCTCCTCGTCCTCCCCGTCATCGCCCTCGTTGGGCGGCATCCACGGCGGCAGCGGCTGCGCGGAGTGGCGGTCCCACATGGGGGGGTCCCAGTAGCGCAGGTGGCGGCGGATGACATACTCAGCACGCCACGACTCCCCGGGCTGAAGGCTGCGAGGGGTGGGGGCGGACGCAGGGGCCGGGCGCGGGCGCCGCGGGCGTGTTGAATAGAGCGAGGGGCGGGGACGTGGGGCGCGCGCGGCGGGAGGGCCGCGGGCGGTGGAAGGCTACAAGGGGTGGGGGCGACGAGAGAAAGCGGTCTGGTGGGAGGCGCACAGACACCCCAGGCGCCGGCCGGGGGTCCCTTTGACGATCCCCTCCCCCGCCCCATACACACACACCGCGCTTTCCGCGACTCCGCGAGCCGCATCCATCCCAAACCCCCTGGCCGCCGCGCCACGCGCGAACGCGCACGCGCGAGCCGCGGCTCACGTCTTTGGCAGCGCGATGCGTCCGGCCCCCAGGCATGCGTAGTAGTTCCAGAAGCCCAGCTCCCCGGCCGCCAGCGGCCCAGAGTGGTAGGCCACTGCGTCCCGGAAGCCCTCCCGCTGCAGCAGCTCGTAGTGGGTGCGGTCCCCTGGCCAGGGTGCGCGCGGGGGACGGGGGGGGGCACATGTGTAAGAGCGAGCGTGTGCAAGAGAGAGGGAGAGAGTCCGTGCGTGTGTGTGTGTGTGTGTGTGTGTGTGAGTGTGTGTGTGCGCGCCTGTGCGTGTGCGTGGAGCGGCACCCCACCCACCAGACAAGGGGCGGGGCCGCGAGGGCGCGCGGCTGGCGACAGGGGGCCACGGCAGCTCGCTGCGCGTGAACGCTGCGGCCGAGCGGCGTGATGGCCGGCGGGGAGGCGGGCGTACCTCGCGGGCATGCGGCGAGGCGGGGCCGCTTCCCCGCTGTGCGCACCTGGGCAGAAGCGGACCTCTGCGTCTGCAGAGTTGATGACGACAGTCTCGATGCGGTTCAAGCCTGGGGGATTGAGTGATGTGTGTGTGTGGATGCGTGTGTGATGTGTGTGTGTGTGTGTGATGTGTGCGTGTGTGTGCTCGCGTGCTGTAGGTGGGGGCCCGGGCGCTGCTGGGACAACATGGACCAAGGTCGGTGAACGACCATCCCACAGCGTCACTCGTGTTGACGGCATAGCCTGCGCGCGCTGCTGCTGGGGCAGCGCGCGACCAGGGGGCCGCGCGCCCGCGAGCCGGAGCGAACCGAGAGCGCAAGCCGGCGCCGCCCACCGGAGGCGCACGACACCCGCCCTGTCCTCCCTCAGGCATCGCAAGGCAAAGCACTCAGCGCCCACGCCGCACGGCTCAACGCAGCGCTGGTCATGCCCCCGACCCGGTGACGCCTTTGCGCTGGGCAAGTCCTGCCTGCTCTGACCGCCCCCCGCTCCCGCCCACCAAATCGTATGAAGTCGGTCTCTACGTGGCGCAGCAGCGGCTGCCGCGGGTCCTGGCTGTAGTCAAATGTGTTCTTGCCCCCCAGCCCCAGCGCGCGCACAAACGGCGCGTGGTTGGTGCTGCTCTGGTCCTGGGTGGTGAAGTGAGGGGTGGTGGCTAGCTGGAAGCGCAGCGGCGCGTCCGCCTCGGCGCCTGTGGGAAGGGTGGGGGTCGAGGGGGTGAAGAGGGGAGGGACCGGCGTGGAGCGCGTGACCGTGGAGGGTGTCGGTGAACATGGGGGGGAGCAACTGAAGAGGGAGCACCGTGGACGCCGGGCTATTGAGCTGCCTGCTGTGCCGCCTCAAACTCAGGGCAGCCCCCACGCGCCGCCTCGCGCCACCCGGGGCCCCACCCACTGTCGGCCGCCCACCCTGACCCCGCGTCCGCCCCTGCATCCAGCGCGCCCTCAAAGCCAGCCAGCCGCACATCGTGTGACTCACCGGTGTGGGTGACTTCGAATTCGTACTTGACCTGCATGGGGGGTGACTCGTCTGCGTCCAGGTCAGGCATGTCACCCCTAGTTTGGGAGGGTGGGGTTTTGAGGTAGTTGAAGGGGTTTGGGGAGGTTTTCTTGGGGTGCGGAGAGGGGTTGACTCGGAAGGGGGGGCCAGGCATTTGGGGTGGCGAGCAGGGAGGTTCGAGGGGACTGAAATCAAAGGGTGAAGGGAGGGGAGGAAGGGGAGGTGCCTTCGGGGCTGGGAGGCGGAGGGCGCCGGAGGGCGAGGCCCGCCCATGTGCTTTTCTGGCCAGGAAAGGGGGAAATATAGAGGCAACGTGACGTGACAGGCATTTTTGATGCGGGTTCGTGACGTCCTGCTTTGCGTTGAGACACTCGAAGGGGCCTGATCAACCCCTAAACCCGCCCATCCTGCCCATCCACTCGCAGCCCAGCCGCCCCACCCCCGGGCCCCCCAGGCACCTGAACGGCTGCGGCTGCTGCGTCGGGTCCCCCTCCACGCCGCCGCCGTCCTCGTAATCCTCGCGGCCGTCCGCGCCCGGCGCCCCGTAATACTCATCCCACTCGAAGAAGCCGCGCGGCAGGTCCCCCTTTGGGTCCGGGAAGTCGTCGGTCTGCATCAGGGAGATCTGGATAGAGGATCAGGGATCCAGGGGGCAGGGCACAAGGCGCAGGTTCAGGTTCAGGGTTCAGGGTGCGGGATACAGGGTGCGGGGAGAGCATCACGGGGTGCGGGGTGCATTCAGGAGGGGGAGGGGGTAGTGTTGGGGGAGCCGTGTACAGGGGTGAGGCCTGCTGCAGGCGCTTGGGGATGGGCGATGAGGCAGGGGGTGAGGGGTGAGGGGTGAGGCGTGGGGCGGGCAGGAACGGGGCGGGCAGGAGTGAGCTTTGGCGCGGATGCTGACAGGAGGCAGCCGGCTTGAGGGTGCTTCCAAAGGTTGCTGTCCGCATCATTGGGACAGACGTCTGAAACTCGCGACACCCCCCTTCCCATCCCATCCAAACCCATACTTTTCTTCGCGTCCCCCCCCCCCCGCTCCCTCACCTTGGCTGTGATCTCAAAGGGGTGCGGCCACACTGCGCGCGTCTCCTCGCTGTCCACCAGCCGCAGCTTGATGAAGGGCGCCACGTCACCCACCATGCCAAAGTCAAAGTCATAGTCGTCCGCGTTTATCCCGTACTTCGCCAGCAGCTGCTCGTCGGTTTCCTCCTCGCCCTCCCCC
>NW_014010939.1:9140-9853 GCF_000611645.1 Monoraphidium neglectum
CTCCTCCTCCTCCACCGTCGCCGCCGCCACCGTCCCGCCGCCGCCGCCGCCGCCGGTAACGTCGCTCTTCTTCGGCCGCCCTCGCCGCCTCGGCCCCGTCGGCCCCGGCTCCCCAACCGCGGCCGCCGCCGCCGCGCCGCCGGCCGCGGCCTCGCCGTCGCCGCTTGCACCGCCGCCGCCGTCCTCCCCCTCCTCATCCTCGTCTTCTGGCAGGTCTTCAAAGGGGTCCCCCACCAGTGAGGTGCCTTCCTCATCCACCAGCAGCTCCGTGTCCTCCCCCAACTCCGATATCGGGGTGCCCACGTTCATGAAATCAAAGCCCAGGTCCGTCTCCACCACCTGCCGCGCGGGGGTTGCAGGGTGGGGGCCGCAGCCATGGGACCGGGGGCGCGTGCGGCCTCACGTTGTTGGTTGCTGGGAGAAAGCCAGGGGGGGGAGTGTCCCCTGAGTACTCGCCGCAAGGTGCCCAGCCTCTGCCCCTGCCCAGGGGCACCCCAACAAACGCGCACGCGCGCGCAGACACACACACAATTGCACACACACACACACACACACACACACACACACACACACACACACACGCGCGCGCCCTCCCAGAACCAAAACTCGCCACAGGCAGCAGGCGTAGCAGCAGGTGCCCACCTCCCAGGTCAGCTTGTCGGCAAAGCCGTTAAAGGGCAGCTCGCCGTCGCGCCACTGGGGGAAGGCAATGG
>NW_014010938.1:0-4260 GCF_000611645.1 Monoraphidium neglectum
TCTGTTTGTATATCGGCAGCTCTATCTTGGCTTGTTTGGTGTTATGTGTGTTGTCGCCTGCCGGCTACAGTAGTTTGTGCTTAACCCCTGTTGTTGTTTCACACCGGTTGGTCACAGTGGCGGGAGGAGTCTAGCTAGCCTAGACAATTGCAACAAAGCAAAGCAAAGCGAAGTGTTGTGTTTCAAGAGATCTGCCCTCTGATGATCTGAGGAATGGAGTCGGCAGGGGCGGCGGCAGCGAGCGGGGGGACAACAGCAAAAGCCGCAGCAATCCAGGCCTGCGCGTCCGCGGCTGAGCTGTATGCAGTGGCGAGCGGGACGGCTGAGCGCCCGCCGCCACCACCAGCGTCCCTCGCGGGGCTGGCGGGGGCGGTCGCCGCCGGCGCGGCCGGTTTGCTTTGTGAACGGCAACTCCGTCAGCTCTGTGTGCTAAATACAGCTAAATCGGCGTCAGAAGCACCTGACACCGGCAACTGCGGCTGGGGCGCGCCGTGCACTGGCGGTAGCAGTCATGCGTCTAGGGCCTCCTTCATGTGTGCCTGGCGGGTGTGCCTCGTGCAGTCAATGGCGCTTTCCTTGTGCATACTCCACGTCTCATCACCCGGTCCTCCTGATGCAGTAGTTCTTTGCCGTTTTCCTCTCATGTGGTTATCTGATCAACACAAGTCTTACCGTCTTCCGTCAGTCCTTGACCCTCAACTCTTCCCGTTTGTTCCACATCCTTTCTTCACCAAATTCTGTCGCCCTCACAGTCCATGACTCTCTCCTTCTCATGCGGTCAACTCCTCTCAGCACCAACTCCACTGTTTACAATCACTCATGGACCCGTTATTTATCTCAGGGTCAGCCTGCCCTTTCCACCCAACCCACCCTCCATGCATGCACAGCTTTTTGCCTTGAGGCTGATGCGCGTGCAGCGCTGCTTGCTGGTGCTTGCCATGTCGGACAGACCGGCGTGCAGACCCAGACTGCGCGGGGACGGCCCCAAGAACTAGCCAGAGTCGGTCAAAACTTGAGGGGGACCGGCCCCGTGCAGCCCCGCCGTCGGCCAACGCGGCCCTGGTGGCAGGCGTGCGTGCAGGGTCTGCTGGTCCTGCACACACGCCTCACCCCCTCAACCAAAGCCCCACCCATCCTGCTGCTGCCCCGTGCAGCGTGGGGGCCGCAGAGGACCCCGGCAACAGGCCGTGCGCCCTCCCTGCGCTGCAGCAAGCAGGAATATGTAATGTCTGCGCTCCGCCGAGGCGGGGCCGGATTGCAGCCACCATACCCGCCCTTTTGGGGGGGGGACACCACGTTACAGGGGGACACGCAGGACGATACAGACACCGGTCACAGAACACATGCCGCACACGGCTGAGCAGCCTGCTCTAACGCACCGACGCGAGGGGCCGCAGAGCCACGCGCGGGCGTGCCGCGTCAGAGCCCCGCCTCCTGTGGCGTCTTTGTCTCCATGCTGAGCGCGTGCACCCCCGCCTTGATCTCGTCGTCCAGCAGCCTGTAGATCATCTGGTGCCGCTGGACCAGCCGCTTGCCGTCAAACTCACTCGACACCACCGCGACCCTGGGGGGCGGGGGGCAGCGTTGTCAGATCGCGTCACAAATCAGTGAGCTGTGGAGGCAGCGCGGCAAGGGGGCTACGATTGACCAAACAGCGGGGTCAAACGCACGCGCGCCGTGGTGCGAGGTGTACGCCAATGCAGGCGGACGCACACAGCGCAGAGCGACCGCTGGGGGGTGCAAGTTTGTCGTCAACCCCTGTGCGGGTCTCACTTGAAGTGGGTCTCTGCATCGGGGTTGCCCAAGGGGTTGCCCGAATGGCCCGCATGCTTGTATGACTCATCGATGATGTCCAGGCGCACCGGCTTGAGCGCTGCCTCAAGTTTCCTGAGAGCCGCGTGTTAGAGCCAGGCTGTCACGCAGGGTCAAGTCGGCGGGCACCAAAACAAGACCGGGCTGGCTCATTGATGCGATTGCACCAGGCTAGCAAAGGCAACTAAGAGGCTACAACTGGTTCAAAATCTGACGTTGCGCAGTACGGCCACGCTCGGGCCCACCCAGGGCGGCAGCGGCAGGCAAGCACATGCAGTGGCGCGGTGCAGCACAACAAGCGCCGCCATGCTGAGGACCTTACCGCTGCATGCTGGCAGCGATTGGCCGCACATTTGGCTGCGACGTCGCTGCCATCACAGCCCGTGTGAGCATGCTTATCGCGCCAGATCAAAAGATTCAATGGGCCTGTGGTTGTGTATGCTCGAAAGACGACGCAGGCAATCGGCATGTATGATAGCTGTTGTGAGATCATTGAGGCTCCTCAGAAGCCTAGACCCTACCAATGTGGGTTGACTACGGCGTGCAGCCACTGAGCCTCTGCCATGCGCTTGCCGCTGCCGCCAAATGCAGCCACCACTTTGTCAACTTTTCTTCTTGGGAACGCAGCTGGCTAGCATTCGTTACATCAAGAGCTGCTGCATGAGCGTGTGGCAGACAACTTTGCCTGTGCGGGTTGTCATCGGCGCCAGGCGAGAACCATCTGGGTGCCCCCTTGCGCGACGGCCGGCCTTGTCAGCTGAGGTAAAGTTGTCCCTCACGGCATGGCTGCCGTAAAGACAGTGGCTCTCCATCAAAGCTACATGTTGGGGGGACTGTGAATGGCTCATATTGTTATGACACGAGCTTGCACCATCACACAGTTGTGCACGTTGCAGCATTCCCTGCCCCCGACCATGTACCGGACAACTCGTTCTGCAGGAAGCTGTCGATGTGTTACAGTTTGCGGCAGCAACCTCCACCGCAAGAGGGGGATTTATGTGAGCAGCGTCTGGGGCCGCAGCCATGGCAGCTTCCCCGCCGGAAGCTCAATGCGACTGCTACCAGGGCCGGCGGTTCCCACCCCACGGGGCCGCATGCAGCAGTCTGCGGAGCAGTCAAATCTCCTGCCCTGCCCCCAGCAGCCACCACGGCGCGGTGCAGGGCATCATGCCCTTAGTGTTGGTTCTGCACGCACGCAGCATGTGCGTGTCCCTCATGCAGCGTACAGGTCAGCTGGCAAGAAAGTAGAGACCCCGCAATCGTACCCAAATTCATGCGTCCAAGAAGGCAGCGTAGCGCATGCATAACACAGTGATAGCATGCGCATGCCAAGTGTGGAGAAGTCTGCATCCAGATCCCAGGGAAGCCCTCACGTTCGACCTCAACAGCTGCGCCCCTGACCAAACCGATGCGTTGAGTAGCGGCCGAGCTCACTACAACCCTGAGCGCGGCCCCGCCGCGCAGGCTCACGAGATGCCTGCGGGCGTTGGCGCGCGACGCGGGCCCCCGCCGGCTGCCTGCAGGCCCTTCACCTGCGGGCGCCGCCGCCGCCGCCGCGCCGGCCGCCCAGCAGGCCGGTCAGCAGCGTCCCCAGGACGGCGACGACCGCGGTCGCGACGGTGCCCGCCACGACCTGCTGTGTGCGCCCGCGCTCGCCGACAAAGACGGCCTGTGGGCGCAGGGTGCAGGGGCGGAGAGAGTGTGTGCGTGTGCGTGTGTGCGGCTTGAGTGTGTGTGTATGTGTGTGCATGTGCTTGTGTGAGTGTATGAGTGTGTGTGCATGTGCGTGCGTGGGTGGATGAGTGTGTGTGCATGTGGGGGCGCAACAGCAGATGAATGTGGGAGCGTCTGTCAAGAGCACACGGGGCGGCCGAAAGCAGGCTGCATCCCAATCCAGGAAACGGCACTGGGAGTACGCCAGCCGGCCAGACGTCGTCAGGGCCACAGCTTGCAGTCCCAATGCGCAAGCAAGGGGCTGGCCTATCCTAACCCCTCCCCGGCATGGCATATGGGGACGCAGGGCTGCGGGCGAGGGCGCGCGCGTCGCCCACCCGCGTCTCCTGGGTCAGCTGCACCGCCGTCGTGCTGGCGACCTCCACCGCCTCCTTAGCCGCCTCCACCACCTGCACCTTAACAGACTGCGCGCGCTCAAACACCAGGCTGGCCGCCGCGGTCGCCTGCGTGGACAGGGTCGCCGCGGCGGCCGCGGCTGGCTCCTGCGCCCCGGCCGCGGCGTCCTGCACGGCCGCCGCCGCGCCGGACGCCGCGGCGGCCGCCTGCGTCGCGGCCGCGGCGGCGGCCTCGGTCGTGGCCTCGGACGCGGCGTGCGCCTTGGACGCGGCCTCGGACGCGGCCGCGGCGGCGTGCTCCTTGGCGGCGGCCGCGACGTCGTGCGCCGCCGCGGCCACCACCTGCGACTTCTCGGCGGCCGCCTCCCTCACCTCGGCC
>NW_014010938.1:4770-8906 GCF_000611645.1 Monoraphidium neglectum
CTCCACGGCCGTGTGCGCCTTGTCCGCGGCCCCCGAGGTAGCCGCCGCCGCCTGCTCCTTGGCGGCCGCCGCCACGTCATGCGCCGCCGCGGCCACGACCTGCGCCTGGGCCGCCACGTGGTCCTTTGCGGCCACTGCGGCGCCGTACGCCGCCTCCGCAGCAGCCTGCGCCCCGCCCGCCGCGCCCGCCGCCGCCGCCGCGACCTGCTCCTTGGCGGCGGCCGCCACCTCCTGCACTGCCTCCGCCGCCGCCGCCGCCTGCTCCTTTGCCGTCTGCGCCGCGTGGCCCAGCGCCTCAGAGGCCGCGGCGGCGACCTCCGCGACCTGCGCGTGGGTGAGTGTGTGTGCGGGCGAGGGGGGGTGGTGTCGGCCATAAGAAGCTGGCGTCAGCTGATGCGGGTTTCAGCCCCTGGTTGTGCTAGGCTCATGGCTGGTTGGTTGCTGCTGGGGGAGAGACTGGGTCGAGGAAACCTCAGCCAACGCCTGGCTGTGCAGGTTCTTGTTGCCTAGCAGCCGCAGCAAATCTTGCATGGCAATACAGCGCAGGCCCCCCCGCTGCTGCGCAGCGGCCCCACCTTCTCGCCAACCACCGCCGCCGCGCCGTCGGCCTCGCCCGCAGCAGCAGAAGCATGCTCCACCACAGCCTCCTTGGCGTCCGCCGCCGCCGCGCCCGCGCCCTTGGCGGCCGCGCTCGCCTTGTTCGCGGCCGCCGAGCCCGCCGCCCCGGCGCTCTTAGCCGCCTCGGCGACGGTCTCCGCCACCGCCGCCTCCACATCCTTGGCGGCGGCAACTGCCGAGCCCGCCGCCGCGGCGGCCGCGCCGTGGGCCTGAGCGGCCGCCGCGCTCGCCTTCTCCGCGGCCGCCACCGCCACATTAACCTTCTCTGTGGCCGCGGCCTCCTTGTGAGACAGGGCCTTGGCGGCCGATGCGGCGGCGTCGGCCGCGGCAGCTTGCGCCGTCTTCACCGCGGCGCTGGCCTTCTCCGCGGCGGCCACCGCCGCGTCGCTCGAGGCGGCCGCGGCCCCGGTCGCCTTCTGAGCCACGGCGGCCTGCGTCTCGGCCAGCGCCGCGGCCGCCGACTCGGCCGCGCCGGCCGCCGCGGCCTGCGCTTCCGCCGCCACCGCGCTGGCGTCCTCCGCAGCCGAGGCCGCCGCGTCGCCCAAAGCCTCCGACGTATCGACCGCCGCCGCCCGCGCGCCCGCCGCCGCGCCGCCGATCTTCTCCGCGGCAGCGGCCACCGCGGCGCTCAGGGCGGCCGCCGTGGCCGCGGCCGCCTCCCGGGCGGCCTCCTCCGCGCCCTCCACGGCCGCCGCGGGCTCCGCGGACGCGCTGTCAGCCGCGTTGGCGGCCCCGTCCGCCTCGCCCTCACCCTCGGCCCCCTGCCCTTCCTCCTCCCCCTCCTCCTCCTCCTCGGCCTCCTCCTGGTCGTCCGCCCCGTTGGCCGGCGCCGGCGCCCCGCCAGTGCTGGCGCTGAGCTGCAAACACCTGGATAACCGGCCGGCGGGGATGATCGTCACATGGGTGCATCCCTCGCCTGGCCGCCTGGGTGCAGTCGGGGGCGCACAAAGGGCCAAGCATTCAAGAGTGCGGTTTGTCGTGCATTGGTGCGTGGCCCGGCCCCACCTGCCGCTGGGCAGCTCCGTGAAGCCGACCTCCAGCCCGCTGATGGACTCGACGGCGCTGCAGAGGGGGTTGCCAAGAGCGGTGGCGCGTGCAGGTGAGAACGTAAGCAGCGCAGGCAGCCATGCATACCGTCAGTTATGCAGGGGATATGAGGTGCGGGGCGCGGGCACCCAAGGGGGCTCTCAGCAGCCGGCGGTCGGCCCCCGCGCGCATGCCGACGCGTGGATGCCCACCCCTGCAGAGTCTTTTTGTCGTCCTTAGTGGCGGACGACAGCACGAGCCTGGCGCCAGGGTGCGCCGAGAGGGCCGCCAGGAACCACTCCGCCACCTCGGTCAGCTTGGCCTTGGACTTGTCGGACTGAAGGGGTCGTGGGTGGGTGAGAGATCGTCGCGCATGCGTGGGTTGCGCGCGCACGCGTGCATATGTGTGTGTGTGTGCGCGCGTTAGCGTGCATATGTGTGTGTGTGTGTGTGAGTGTGTGTGTGTGTGTGTGCGCCAGTGCGTGCGTGCATGTTTGTTTCATGTGGAGGGGGGGGGAGGTGAGACTGTGAGGGTGTGACGGGGCAACCCATCAGCATGCAGGGTACCATACAGGTCCGGTCGGGCCCCCCGGGAGGTGGGCGAGGCGCGGCCGCCCCTGTCGACTGGCCAGCACGAGCGGGGCGATCGCAATAGCAACACGAGCGTGGCGCGCCGGCCACCCCGGCTGCTCCCACGCGTGCGTACGCCCTGCACGCACCAGCGTGAGCTTGGTGGCTCCCGGCGTGGTGCTGGGTTTCTCCTGAGCGGGGCAGCCGTCCAAGGAATAGCCCTCGGCGCCAAACAGCAGAAACTCGAGCACCTGAAAGTGGGGGACCACGCGCGGCGCCGGTGAGGAGAGGGGAGAACGCAGGTGACCACAAGCAGCCACTGCAGGTACCGGTGAATGCTGCTCGTATGCCGCTGCAGTGTCGATGCGCGGCCCACGGGACAGAACCGTGATGCCAACCCTGCGTACTTGGGGTCAAACGACACGCACCTGGCCGGGCTGGGCGCTGGTATTGCCGCCGCTTCCCCTGCCCCTGCCGGCGCCGCCTTTGCCGCCACGCTTGGCAGGCATGTTGTCAGAAATCAGCGCTCTAAAGACCAAGGCGGGCCTGCAGCAGTGAGGCGATGGCGATCGTGCATGTGCAGCTGCCGCTGCTCAGTGAGCGCCGGCTGGGTGCTGGGCAACTGTGCTGGTCTTCTTCAATCATGTACTACTACGGGTATTATACGCTTGCTGTCCGGATATGATGCAATTGCTGGCTCAGGCCGGAGCACGCCGTGAGCACGAGAATAGGATTGGCACGAATGGTCGCGTCGCTCCAGGTGCATGCATATCATAGAGCTTGATCATTCTCGCAAGGGTTTTAGGCCGAAGCCCGCAAGCCGCAAGGAGCAAAACCAGACTCACCACGCTGTCACAAAACAGGGTGTTGACGGCTTTCACTAGGATGTGGCAATCCCAAACAAATGAGGAATTTACGTGATACTGCTCTAGGCGATCGAAGCAACCCTGGTGTGTGATCTGGCGTTTGTCACTGACATGGATGTCAACCGCAAAAATGTTGACAACAAGATCTATGGTGATTAATGTTGCCTGGGACATTTCGTAGCCTCTGCCATTGACAGGCATTCGCACCCAGGACGCTGCCACCAGGCCGGGCAAGTCAGCAGCCAGTCAATCCCATCGCAGCCAGGCCATTCCATTCAGCAGTGCTGCCATTTGGCAGGCTGCAGATAACCAAAAAAACATGATCGAGGCCCTGCAATCTGACCTCTGTGCAGAAGAACACTCGCGGAAAACACCCTCATCAATCAGAAGCATCCAAAAGCTCCATCCAGGTCTCCGCTGCTGCCTAAGTCAAGCTTCACTCCTGCATGCGCGGCCGCGGCGCGGCACCACCACTGACATCTGAATGCACCCCCGGAGGATGCCTGGACGACTGGGAGTGGCTGCGCCATTTTGTGAGTCGTGCTCACCGCCTCAGCAGGCCCAGGGCCACAAGCTGGGCGTAAAGCTCACCCGCAGGATCGCGCCCGCCACCAGCTGCTTCGCTGCCGCCGCCTCCTTTGCTGCTGCACGGGATGCCGCTGCTGGTGGCTGATCCTGCCGGCCTAGAGCTGCCACTTTCATCCCTCTCCTGCTGCTGCTGCTGCTGCTGCTGCTGCTGCTGCTGCTGCTGCTGCTGCTGCTGCTGCTGCTGCCTAGCGTGCTGAAGCGCCTGTGGATGTCAGTGATGTGAGTGGCAGTGTGATGGTTGACATGAGGCTTAAACAGGGAGAGAGAGAGAAAGTGAGTGTGTGTGTGTGTGTGTGTGTGCGTGTGTGTGTGTGCGCGTGTGTGCGTGCGCGTGTGTGCGCGCGTGTGTGTGTGTGTGTGTGTGTGCGTGGTGTGTGTGTGTGTGTGTGTGTGTGTGTGGTGTGTGTGTGTGTTGCATGCACATGAAGGCCTTGTGTCCCTACTTGCTGTGACGATTGCGCGCGCGCA
>NW_014010937.1:0-3376 GCF_000611645.1 Monoraphidium neglectum
GTCCGTGCAATGCAGGTCCATTGAGCTGGCGTACATCGCGCCCATCACGATCGCATCAAACGGCAGGGTCGTCAGAATGTCCCACTTGAGGCGGCCCCTGCGTGAGGTGTGGTGTGTGTGGGGATTGGTGCGTGGTTTGTGTGTGTGAAAGTGAGTTGTGTTGTGTGTCTTGGCGTGTGCGGTGGGGTGTGTGTGCACTGGGTGCAGGGTGGTGTATGTGTGTGATGATCTGTGTGTGTTTGGTGTGGTGTGTTTGTGTGTTGCGTTCTCTGTGTGCATATGTTGTATGATGTTGTCGTGTGTGTGTGTGTGTGTGTGATGTGTCTGATGAGATGCGTGGCAGGCCAGATAACAGATCAGAGGGGGGGACTAGGTCGACAAGACAAAGGGGCGGGAGACCGCCCCTCTGTGGGGCTTCGAGTGCACAGGCTAGTGAAGCAGCCCAGGCGCGCAACACCCGTCCAGGCCTGCGTGCACTCGACCGCGCAGCGTCGGTACCCTAACAATTGAACAAAACATCCCTCTCATACACACACATACACACACACACTCTCTCTCTCTCACACGGTCTCCCTCACTCTTTCTACACACCCACTCCCACACCCACACCCACACCCACCCACACACACACACACACACACACACACACACACACACACACCCACACACACACACACTTGTGTGTACGTTCACTCACACGTGAGCAAATGCATGCATGCCTTCCGACGAGCAGCAAAGTGCCCTGCAACGCCGGCTTGCGGGCGTTCACCCGGCCCCAGCCCCGGGGACTCGACCAGATCAACCCCCATCACGGCCCCACGAGCTGGGCTCGTTCCAAGGTCACACGGTGTGCACCAGCACCCGCCATCTCGCCTGCAGCGGCCGTCTTTCTGGGCCTCCACACAACGTGTCACACCACCAAGTCGTTCGCTCTTCCCCACTCGCGCCCCTCCGTACGCCCAACACGCGACCGCGCCGCCGCGCAGAAACGCACGCTCGCGCACGCTCACGTGCGCGCGACCCCCACCCCCCGGCCCCCTCGCACCTGGCATACTTGAGGGCCACCCTCCTACTGTCCACCACCAGAGCCCCCGTCTCATCAAAGTATCCGACGAAGAAGGAGACCACTATGTCGATGCAGAAGATGATCATCGTGAGGGTGGACAGCAGGGTGGCCGGATGCAGGGCCAGGGTGGTCGAGTCGGTCCTGGGAGTGGGGAGGGGAGGGTGGTGTGTGTGTGTGTGTGAGTGTGCATGTGTGAGTGTGTTTGTGTTTTGAGTGTGTGTGTGTGTGTGTGTGTGTGTGTGTGTGTGTGTGTGTGTTCGTGTTCGTGCAGCTGCTTTGTGTTGCAAGGCTGAGGGGCGGCATGAGGCAGCCCAGTGAGGGAGCAGGGGAGCCCCAGCCCTCAAGGCGTGCGGCCGGCCCGGCCGCGCCCGCCCGGCGCCGCTCGCCCCCCTCGCCAACACCCCCGCCCTCCCGCCGCCTGAGGCGGCTCCGTCGCATCCTCCCCCAGCGCACGCCGCTGCGGGGCCCCTGTCGCCTGCACCCAGCACCACCGGCCGTCCGGCAGGGCCCGGTGCACCCACCAGCACTGGTCTGGGAGGTAGGCCACCCTGAAGGGCTCCAGCCACCCCGTGAAGCAGGCCGCCACGATTGTGACATACCACCAAACCCTGAGGGCGCGGCCGCGCGGGTCGTTTGCGAGGCGCGGCGGCGCTCAGCCGCTGCGGGGGCCTCGTTGGTCGGCGGGCGGCCGCGTGGCGCCGTCCGCTGCAGGACGCGGTTCCGCGGCTTGCGCGGCGCCCGTCTCCATGCAGCTGCCACTTGGCCCCCGGTGCGCACCTGTAGGCGCGCGAGAGCGGGTGTATGACGCCGCGGCGCTGCCTCGCGGCGGAATCCTCCTCCACCAGGGCATCCTGGTTCATGTTGACAAACTGGGGGGAGGGAGGTGGGGCATGCGTGGATGTGTCCGTATGTGTGATTGTGTGTGCATTTGTTTTGCGTATGCGTGTCTGTGTATGTGCATGTGCATGTGCATGCAGAGGGAGTCAGTGGCGAAAGTGGCACCCCGCGCGACAGCCGCTGCTTCGCGCTGCCGCCGCCGCGTGTCCTCCCTTGACGGACACCAGGAAGCGCCCGCCGCCACGCTGGCGGCCGCGCCGCGGCGTCAAACAGCGCCACAACGACCGCGTGTCCGCGTGAGCCGCGCCGGGTGCGCGGATGGGGGCCCCCTTGCGCCCACCATCTTGGCGGCGTGCTCTGGCAGCGCCGCGGCGGCGGTCCCCATCGTATCCTCTGCTATCGCCGCGGACCGCCTGTGGGGCCGAAAGGTCCTGCTGGTGCCGTCCAGTGATGCGTGATCGCCGCTGGCGACCGACGACACGGATCCAGGGCCAGGGATGCCGCCCGGGCGCCTGCCGAGGAGGCGCGAGCTGGTCTTGCTTACAGGGGTGGTGCGCGCCGAGTCCTCATGGGGGCCGAGCCGCTGGCGCGCGAGGCCGTGCGCGCGGGAGGCGCCGGTCTGGGACTCCTCATCGTCCAAGGCGGCGTCGGGAGTGCTATCGTCGCCGCCGTCGGGCGCGGCGCCGTCCGGCGCGTCGGAGCGCCGCAGCAGCCGGGCCAGCGCCCCGCCCAGCTTGCTGCGCGGCGGCGAGGGGCCTGGCGCGTGCTGCTCCTGCTCGCCATCGCCAGCGCCATCTACTTGCATCCTCTAAACTGTTTGGTCAATATGCTACGAACCGAACCATGCCCATGGCCCACGAAAGCAACGCCGAAACTGTGATCTGGCGTGTTTAGAATCTGCGACGCGCGTTCGTGGATTGCCTGCAAATGCAACAAAATCACGTAAACTGACCTTTGCGATGCTTGCTAAGGCGGTGAGACCGGCGCCCCGCTTGTCACCGCGCGTTCCCATGAGCGCCGAAGCCCTTGATCGAGCCGTAGCTCACAGGTGGCAGCACAGAACAACTTGAGCAACATCGGCTGCAGCTGGCACATGCCACAGTTTACGACTCCATTTACTGTATGCCCTTGCTACTGCCGCCTTCTGTACCGCGGCTCTCGAGGCGCCCCCTCAGTACAGTACTGTACCTGGAATCACGGGGCAGCTGTCGACCAGGCAGATGTTGTTCAGGCTTGCTTACTTGCAGAGAGGTCAAGCCCCAGTAACGGCACGATTGGTTCAGCAGATGCATTGCCCATGCATGCTGATGCGTATCGGGTGGGTGGGCGAGTGAGGTGATGCTGTCAGTCAGAAGAATTCAACAGCACCGGTCAAGTGTCGCAAATTTATGGTACGTAGGGAAACGAAGAAAAAAGCCTACTAATCTCGCAGCGCATGAACAAAGTCACCACCCAGATGTGGCGGGGCGGGGG
>NW_014010937.1:3823-8839 GCF_000611645.1 Monoraphidium neglectum
GTCCTGCGCCGCGCGAGCGCCCGCCGCGAGCCCCCCTGCACCCGCCGCCTGCCGCCGCTGCCGCCCCCCCCATGCCCGCCGCCGCCGTCAAGCTGCTGCTTCTGCTGCGCCGCCCCTGCAGCCGCAGGCGCCGCGGTCTGCTGCGCCTGCGCGGCGCTCTGGGACTCGCTGACAGGCATCATCATCCGCTGCCGCGCGGTGAGCTTCCCGGGCGGCGCCGAGTCGTCCGTCAGGCGCCCGCTCCACCACTGCTCCGGCGCGAGCGAGCAGTGCACCCGCAGGTCGAAGCGCACGAGCTCGCGCTGGCACAGCAGGCAGGGCGCGGCGCACGCGAGGGTCCCGTCGGCGAGAGTCCGGAAGACGGTCACGTGCGCACCGACCTTCCTGCGGACCCACGTGACGATCTGGTGCTGCCCGACGCCGCGGCGGCGCGCCTTGACGACCCAGCTGGCCAGCAGGCGGCGCTCTGCGGCAGGGGCGCGGGGTGCGACAGTCGGTGTGCGTGCGCGCTTCAGCACGGAGCAGGGCTCAGCTGCCTGCCACGAGTGAACCCGCCTCTGCATCCCTGCCAAATCACGACACAAACGGTGTGTATGCCGCATGCAGTGTGCCGCAACTGCAGCATCCAAGCAGCAAAGGCGTCAAAATTGCGCATGAGCCGCAGCCCTCTGATGCTCATGCTGATGCTGCGCCGCCACGTCGGCCCCCGCGAGCCTGCGGGACCAGCAAGACCGTCTGCCCCACCTGCACAGCAACGGTGGCTCGACTGTGTAGCCAGGTCATTGTTTTTCGCGTTTGGCTTGTTGTTTGCTGCCTTCAAAGCACTCGTGGCAGGTGGCCGCGAGCAGCGCCATGCTGGGGGGTTCCTGGTCGACTACCGCCCTCATAAACGAGGCGTGGACCGTCTTTGCGACGGTGTTAAAACGCTGACTCGACGTCATGCTGCCAGGGGCTGCTGCAAAGGCAAGGAAGGCGCCGCTAAGGGCGAACAAGGGGGCTAGGATGCTCTGCTGTTAGAGTATGTGGCTAAGAATAGGTGGGGTAGCGTGCTAGAGCTCGGCCCGGCGCGATCGCGTGTCAGCTGCAGCACAGCACCTTCCCGGCAGCGGCGGCCTTTTTGAGGACTGACCATGTGCTGCCACGAGGCGATCCAAGGGTGGTTTCTGTTGTGATTCAGCATTTTTTTAGGGCCACCCAAACATCGGAGTATGTCACGTGTGCAGTCGTGTGTGCGTTTGGGTGCGCGTTGTGGGGGCGAGCAGCGTTTGGTGTGGTGTGTGGTATGTGTGTGTGTGTGTGTGTGTGCGTGTGTGCGTGCGTGTGTGCGTGCGTGTGTGCGTCCTGTGTGCGTGCGTGTGTGCATGATTGTGTGGAGGATAGTAAAGAAACTGATTCACCTCGTAGAAAACTTTCATGAGTGTCGCGCCCGGCCAGCGCCCCAGGGCAGCGGGCGCGCGGCTTGGGCTGCACAGCCGGCGCGTGCGTGTGCCACTGTTTTGCTGGGTCGGCGGCTTTTTAGGTAGCAAGCAGGTCACCGGCAGGTGATGCATGCCGGGGTTTGCCGCTGACGTGTGTGTGCACTGGGGTCGTTGCTGGCGGACAACACTGCTGTGAGCCTGTTGCCTCGTCGAACGCAGGATGACCGCGGAGCACGCACCAGCCAGTTGGCGCTGCCCAAGGCCTGCAAGCTGACATTGGCCAACGCCGCTCGCATCGTGTTTGGAAAGACACCTGCTGTACTGCAAAAACTGGCAGACTGCCTCCGCATTGCCCCATGCTCACAACCAATTTCACTTGCAAAGTGGCAAGCAGTGTTGGGCAGGATTGAGCAGTTGAGATGCCGAGGTTGTGCCAGCATATGCATTGCGACAAACGGCTCAGTGGCCTGACCTTCAGATCAGGGAAATGGGTGGAGCTTATTCTGTGCAGCCAGTGCAAATCTCCATGTTCAAGCGCCCAGTCCGCTTCAGGAGCTCAAGGAGGGGCGAAAACAGGGCACTGTGGAATGCAGCTTCTTTTGGTACAGCTGGTTTCCCTTGGTCAGATCTTATCACATCAAGTATGTTCAAGTATGTGAGCAACCTACAGCGAGGGTCTCAGTCAACAGCCGCAGAAGCGCTGTACCCTTTCTAGAAAAACGGTCACAGTCTTCTGTTGAGGCCATTGAGGTTAGTCTTCTATTGCGGCCATGAACTATCTACTGTGGTGGCGGCGGGTGGGCTGCTGAGTGGACGATACGGCACGAGATACAGATGCATGTCGTTCTGGCGTACCGGCCAGCAGAGCTGCGCGATGGATGCACAACATGCACTGCGCGCGATGGATGCACAACATGCACACGGTAGCTCGTCCGACCACTGCTCAGCCTGCACATGCGCCCACCTTTCCTTCCCACACCCTGCCCTCGTTGAAGACCTCCCGCGCGCAGGTCTTCAGTGAAATGGTTGCTTCCCATGGGCGGCGTCTCCCAGACAACCAAATGGAGCATAAAGCCTTGACGGCGGATGGGCGCAAAGCGGCACTCGGTCACTCATCACTCACTGCGCAGGTAGGTCCTGATGAGGGACAAAGGCGCACGTTAAGGAGGGTATGCACGGGTAGGGCTGCGTATTCGACTTTTACCCACTCGTTATACACGCCAGAGTTCGTGTTGTTGCCGATACGCACCACTCCTCCCCGAAGAGTGGGAAAGGGCAAGCCACGCGGCGAGGAACCTGATGTGCGCAGCAGCTTGAAACGGGAGATGGCAGCTTGCTAGCTGCACAGACAAATACCGGACCTGGCCTGAAGATCCCAACGAGCAGCAGCGCGCCACGAAATTGAGGCGCAAACCGCCGCATCTTTGCCAAGATGGCATATATAATGAATTCGGGCGACTGGGCGGATGTAGAGGCTGGAGAGCCCAGGCAAGCAGGGCGGCCAGCACATGGGCCGCGGGGCGATCAAAGGCCCCGCAACCCGATATGTGGTTTTAGAGCTTGGCTTGTTCATGTCTGATGATTTCGCGCGGGCGGCCAGAGCTGGTGCGTGTGGGCGCGCGCTGCGCTGCTTTCAGCATGGCGCACGCCGGACACGTGTCTATGCCAGACAGACCGACCAGGCGCAGGCGCGCGTTGCTATTGTTGACGCGTGCCCCGCCCCTGTTGCGACCATCCTACAGCCCTGTGCCCTCACGAGTCGAGGTCTTCTGTGGCGACATGGAGGGCGTTTTCCTGGTGGACAGCAGGTCTGCGGCCCAAATCACCCACCACCCGTGATCTGGCGGCGCCGTGATCACGTTGCGAGGCCGGCTCCGCAGCGCCCCGCAGCTGACCAGCCCCACAGCCGCTTTCCCTTTGCTTGATTGCCCCACGCCGCCTGCACACACACACAGCCGCACCTGCGTCGGCTGCCCCCCCGCCTGCGCGCTCACGCCGCCCTGGGCGCCCCTCGCACCCGCGCTGCATCCCAGCCTCGTCCTCGTCGGCGGCGGCGTCGTGCCGATCACGGCCAACAACTTTGAGCGCCTCAGCAACAAGACCTCCAACAAGTGGCGCGACATGATCAAGGTCCGCCCCGCCCCCGGCTCCCCCAAGAAGCCGGCCAGCCTGCGCGAGTGGGCCGGGCGGCTGCGGGTGACGCTGGGTGACCCGGACGTGGAGGCGGCCACCGCCGAGTGCCACATTTCGTACGACGACGAGCGCGTGCCGCTCGACGGCGTGGGGCGCGAGCCGGCGATCGAGGAGGGGTGGGTGGCGGTTGAGGACCCGGCGTCGGGCGGGTTTGCTATTGGCTACGTCTGGCACAACCAGCAGGTGAGGACGTACGCGGCGGGCTGGGGTGGGTGCTTGTGCGTGTGAGCATGGGAGAGGGAGTGGGTCTGTGTGCGCGCAGGAGGTGTTTGTGTGTGTGCACGTGCGTGCGTGTGTGCGCGCGGGAGGTGTGCGTGTGTGTGCGCGCGCGTGCGTGTGCTCACATGATGTGGCGCGTGTGCCTGTGCGGACTGCTTGCGCGATCAGTGCGCGACCACGCGTGTTTTTTCATGTGCAGCACGTCAGAAGCGCCCTGTGCCGCGTGGCTGTCGGTGCCTGCACTGCTCGCCCCCCCCCCCTGCCTCTGGCCTTGCCGACACACCCGGCCCCCAAACCGCGTCACCCCGCCAGGGTGACCTGATGTTCATCTCGGTGCACCCAGAGCACACCAACAAGCGCGAGCCCGCCCGCAAGCGCGAGCGCGACAGCGGCGGCGGCGGCGGCAAGGACACGGGTGGCGGCGGCGGCAAGAAGCGCAAGGGCGAGAAGGAGCCGCGCGCGCGGCTGTTCAACCCGGCGATGCAGCGGTGGTTCGCGCTGGGCGGGGAGCCGCTGCCGCACCCTGAGCGGCTGGAGCTGCTGACGCACCCGCAGGCGGTGAGTGCGCCGGCACAGTCGCGCCGCGACGCGGCTGCGACCCGGCTTTGCCGGGTGCGGCACCAGCACGCGCAGCTTGGAAACTGGTGCCGCTGCCTAACCAATCTGCAGCGGCGCGGGTGGCTGCGCGGCCGCGCAGCCAACCGGTCGCGCGCCCCACCCCTTGACCGGGCCCCTCCGCCTAACTCTCGCCCCCCCCCCCTCCACCCCGCGCCCGCCAGATGCCTACGCTGGTGCAGGCGCCCCGCGACGTGGTGGCGGCGCTGCAGCGCAAGCTCGACGACGCGGAGTGCGGCGTGCAGTACGACCTCAAGCTTGAGGACCTGTCAGCTGAGCACAAGCGCCAGATCAAGGTGGCCAAGGACAAGGAGGGCCGCAGCGACGGCTCGATACGCGTCAGCGGGGCCGTGACTAAGTACGCCGACCCCGCTGACCTGTCGAAGGACGGGTTCCTGCGGCGGCCGGAGGCGGTGGCGCGGGCCATCCTGGCAATGATCACGAGCCGCGGGGACGACGAGGAGGAGGGCGGCGGTGCGGTGGCCGCGGGGCCGGGCGCGGGGGCGGGCGCGGGCGCGGTGCCGCCGGCGAGCGAGGCGGTTGCGGCGGCGGCGTCGGTGGGGGCGCCGTG
>NW_014010936.1:0-8384 GCF_000611645.1 Monoraphidium neglectum
GGGCGGGGTCAGCAGCTATCCCAGACCATGACGCACATCGCTGCCTCTGCAGACGACCGCCAGGCGCCGCAGGGCGCGGCCGACGCCCCCTCCCGTCTCAGCAGCAACTCCGCATCGAGACACATAAACCTGTCACGACAAGGCTGCGACACGACGAGGCCGCCACGCCGCCCCTGCTGGCGCAGTCGTCGCCGCCCCCCTGCACCACAACCATGCGCGTGTGCGACCGGCGCCCCACCTTCTCTGTCATGCCCGTGAGGTTGCTGGGCAGGTCCGCGCCCCCAAACTGGGTCTGGATAAGGTCGCGCCCCGACCTCATGGCCCGTGAGTCAATAGAGTGCAGCAGCTGCCGCGTGTCCGCATCAGCCAGCAGCACGGGCCCAGTGCTCAGCGCCTGCGGCGCGCCGAACGCGCCGCCGCCGGCGCCGCCGCCCGCTGCCGCACGGCTGGTGTCTGCGGCGAGCGGCACGGCGAGCATCACGGGTTTGTAAGTGGAATGCTCACCACGCTCACGCGGCATTGCAAAGCGCACACTGCAGGGACTGAAGAGCGTGTGCGGACACCCCCACTCGCGTAGAAAGCAGCTGCCACGGACGCACTCGGCAGCTGCCCGGCAGGTGCTCACCCAGCTTCTCCGCCAGCTTGTCGCAGGCCGCCCGGGCCTGGTCATCGTTGGCGCAGCAGCCAGAGTCCACCTGCCAAGAGGTGGTGGGTGCAGGACATAGTGTCCCTCGGGCCGCTTTGACCTGCACGCACATGCTCAGGCCGTCACCCCAGCTGCCTCAGCCGCCAGGGCCTGGCCTGTCGTCCGCTCGCCGGCACCGAGCGCCCGCCGCCACCGGCCCCCGGGCGACGCCGCCACGCGCGGCGCGGCGCGCGCCGCCGCTTGAGGTCGTGGCTGCTGAGGTGGCGGCCGCACCAGGATGGGTCCTAATGAGTCGAAGGCGTCCTCCCAGGGGAAGTGTTCGTCCTCCAGCACCCCAACCAGGTAGTCCAATATGGTCTCGTCCCCCTGGGACCCCAGCACCTCGTGAACCACCTCCCTGACCCGCGCCGCGTCCATCACCGGGGGCGCGGGCGCCGCGCGCCGCTGGTCTGGTGGTGCCGGGGCGGGGCGCGGGGGAACTGCCAGAGGGCGGGCGGCGGGACGGGGCGAGGCAGTTGGATTGCAGCCAAGCACGCCTATAGGCGCACCCGCTGTGGCTGGGGCTCCCAGAGATTTGAGCGTAATTGTCACCACAGCTGCTGCGCAAGAGCGCAGGCGTCATGCGCACTGGGTATTGGCAGGATGGACGAGTTTGGAGGCGCACAACGCAGCGGCGCTCGGAGCGGCGGCCGATGCGCGCAACAGACGTCATGTGCCTCCCAGCGACGACTCCCTTTGCGTGCCCATGGCGCACCAGAATGGGGTTGAATACGATTGTGAGGCTGAAATTGTTACCCTACTACAGAAAGCACACGCTGGCAAGATAAGGGTGCAATGTAGCCACTACTCAAAGCTGTCTTACATACACCAACGCTCGTGTAATTGTGATTACAATTCACACGCGCTACTACGTTTGTATAATTGACGCGAACAGAAAACGCTTCAAAGATCTGCAAAGCTGTAGATCTACTGTAGACACAGCTCTGTGTAGAGATCTTCGGGATGGCTCTCGTGCTAGGCCTGCATGCCAGCAAGGCCTCTTGCATGGCTGCTGCAGCACTGATGCACGGCAGCGCACACGCAAAGGGGCCGAGGGACAGCTTCCGACGAACAGAGCACACCAACCCTACCGCCAGCAGCACAGCAAGCGCTAGCAGCGGCGCCCTTCCCATGCAGCAGCAGGTCAGCGCATGGCCGGCATGGGCCCAAGCCATTGGCAGCAGGCGAGGACTCTCATCAGCTGCCGCCGCCAGTGTTGGCACATACAGCGCCGCCGCCAAGGCGCTGCGGCGGCATGCAGCTTTGATTATGTACGAGCAAGCCGTAGCGCCGACCACGGCAACAGCGACGCCCTCGGCAGGCTGCGGGCTGCGGGCGCTGCTGGGGCTGGACGGCAGCAGCGGGACCGCTGTTGCGGCGGTGCGGCGGCGCAGCCCTCAGCCCGGTCGGCGTGTATAGCTTGATGGCAGGTGGGCTGTCGTTACTAGGGAGCGCCCTTGTTTCCTGTTTTCTGCAGCAGCGGCTTCTGCTGCGGCCACTGCGGCCACTGTCACCGCTGCTCCAACTGCCGCTTCTCGTGCGGCTTTGCCAGTGCTGCTGGTGATTCACCGCAGCTGCTCCTTGGCAGCTGCTGCGCCTCCTCACGGATGGATTTCCAGTCCCAGCGCCCTGTTAGCGTGGGGTTACCCTTGTGCCAAAACTGTATGGTAATATATTGTAACTACAGAGTTTGCGTACGCTGTGAACTCTTCACACTGGATGACTCATGACTTGTGTCAAAATAGCTCGGCATCATGGATTGCATGCATCTGTAACAGAAAGCAGCTGCACCTGGCCCTGCGGCTGCAGCAGCTGCCCAACACCAGCGGAGCAGCAGGTGTTATTGCATGAGCGGACACCCCAGCGGACTCTTGCTGTGCGCGTGTGAATTTGCAAGCCAACGGTCGCTGCTGCTCTGTGGTTGCGCGCATGGCATGTGCAACAGGAATGGAGGTACGAGGGCGTGTCATCACATAACGGGGAGATCAAGGGCGGCTTGCAAGGTGTGGCTGGGCCAGTGCATCGCACATGCATCACTGAGGGATACAGCTGCTCATGCGTTCGCCTCACGCATTCCGAAGTAGCCGGCTCCGGCCAAGGTCCCGCTGGTCAACAGGGTGCACCGCACTGCTGCCTGCTGCTCCTTTGCCGGGGCCCGCAGCCACAGGCGCACTCTGGCCAAAAAGCGGGATGCCAGCGCTTGCGGCAGGATGTCTGAGCAAAAAATGACGGGATTGGTGATGTTCTCACTGCCACTGTCCCAAGACAGCAATCAAGATTGGCATCTCACACCTTTGGAGGGTCCGCGCGTACCGCAACAGTTTTGAAATGCGGTCAGCGACCTCCAACAACACTGCAGCTGTCAACCGTATCGTGCCTAGTGACTTGTGCGGGACGCCAGTGTCCCATGCACTTGTGCTTTAGTGAAGCAAATGCTTGTTACACCGCCAACGCACGCCATTCCAAAGGCGGAAACGGATGAGCCAAAGTTGCGTGCCCTTCTTGTCGATGCGGTTCAGAGGTTACCACAAATTCCAAAGAGTGGGTCATGGCGTCCACGCGTCCGCCTTGAGAAGCCTGCCCGCTGCTCTTCTAGCGCCGATGAGCATGCGGCTTGCCCCATCTTTGATGCTTGCTGCCTGCTGCTGGAGAAGGGCCATGTTTTGCCAGGTGATTGATAGCCAGGCTATGCAGCTGCAACCAAAGGCATCTGCAATACCCAGCTTTCCTGGCAGCCCTGAGCTCACCTCCGATGTTGCGCAGGAAGGGTATGGCAGGAGTGTGAACATGCATGAGCTGCCTATGGGATGCATGTGCGACGCGTCAACAGCCGTTACACAATCCTGAGGCAGTGAGTGCTTTGTTGTGAACGAGAAGGATGCAAAGCCCGCGTCTTGTATGGTGATGAACTTTTTGCATGGATGCACAAAGCTCGTGCTTTTGAACTCGACTAATAATGAGCATGCAGCGCTGCCGCCCCCGCTGCCGCCGCCACCGCCGCAGCCGCAGCTGCGGCCCTTGCCCACAGATGCAAGTGATAAGAGACAAACAACAAGCAATGCCAGAAGAAGGGTTCAGCAGTGATACGGCACCATGCAAGTAAGGTAGCGGATGGGACGTCCCGGACCCCTGGATATCACAAGTACCATGGCCAAGCCCTGGTGTCGGTCCACTCAAAGGGGCAGCCCCCCTCGTCCCCGCGCCCGCCCGGCGCCCGCAGCTTGCCCTCAGCTGCAGCCGCGGCGCGGCCCTTGAAGCTGGCGCCGTCCGGCTTGGGGTGGATGGGGCAGCCCTTGGCGATGAGGACGACGGCCTGCCAGTAGATCCACAAGGCCACGCGTTGGGGCATGAAGCCGTACCTGCGGCAGCGCGGCCGTGAGGGGCGCTTGGGCGTGGCGGTACACAGGGCAAGGACGCCAGGCGCTGGACAGGGTGCTGACTGATGCGGCGTGGCGAGTCAGCTGTGGCGAGCGCAGAGATCGCTTGCGCTGCACCCTGGCCCAGGCTCAGGCTGCGGCCCCGGCGCGTTGGCGAGCGGTTTGCTGCGGCCTTCGGCACTCGCGCCCCATAGCAGCAGCGCGCGCCGTCGCCTCGCTTTCCTGCCAGCCGCACTGCGACCTGGCCAGGCAGGCGTTGCGATATGCTTGCGCACCCACCTCAGCAGCGAGCCCCACCCTGCCGCCTCGTTGAGCGCTGTGGCGTGCGGCCCCGAGCAGCGCTTCGCGATCAGATGGGCATCAAAGTACTGGCCCAGCCGCGGGTGGGTCACCACAACGGACAGCTTCAGCCCCTCCCCAGGCGGCGTCGCGCGCAGGTGCCTGGCGTTGCCATGTGGCAGCAGGGCGGAGGGGGGGTCCAAAAGGTGGGCACCCGCCTGGAAGCGCTGCGCAAGGCCGGGTGCTCTGCCCCGCCCCCGCCAGCTGACGGCTGCGGTCGCCCGCTGGATACGATACACGCCAGCAGTGGCTGCGTGCCTCCCCTGATGGAGGACACATCCTGAAGAGACCCTTTGTTGGTGCCCAGCAACCCAGAGCACACCCACCCCCAAAGCACCCTGTAACCATCCCTCAGGCGCCCACCAGGTGTTCTCCATGTCCATGAAGGGCGACACATGCAGCGCCTTGGGGCTCTCATCCCCCTCCGGCCGGAACACGAAGCGCACGCGATCGCCCCACGGCGTGTTGGTGACCTCGGCGATGGCCACAAGGGGCGTGGCGCCATCCCCTAGCTGCCGCGGCCTATCATGCTGCTGCTGCTCGTGCTGCTGCTGCTGCCGCCTGTCCTGTTGCCGCTCCTGCTGCTGCTGCTGTTTTTGCTGCTGCTCCTGCTGTTCTCGACGTCCGTAGCAGTAGTAAACACTGATGGGGTTTTGCGTGTAGCCCGCGCTGACGGGGTTGGTGAGCAGCAGCACGTTCCCTGCAGTGCAGCACAAGTACGAGCGGGCGATGCGAGCGAGGGCGCGTGGCCGTTGAGGGGCCGCCAGACAGGGAGCACGGGCTCAGCTACAGGCTGTTAAAAACCATCAAACAGCTACCAGGCACCCATCTAGGCGCGGGTGAGTTGCCGCGCAGCGGCCCCCACACCCGGACTGCGCGTGACGCCTTGCTCACCGTCGGTGCCCGCAAATTGCCGGGCCTGGTCCGCAGTGAGGTGGTCTTGCTGCTGGCGGCGAACAAACCACGCGGGTGGATCATCCAGGTCGACGAGGGCGACGCGCACATTGTACCTTTTTCAGTTGCGCGCGTGCGGATGCGAGCGCGCACAGGGGAGCGGAGACCAGGAGTCGTGTCGGGTTGACCAGGCGGCTGGCCCGCCTGCCGTGCATGCCGTCTGGCGGCCGTCGTGCTGTGTGGCGCATGCAAAGCCGCACGCCCTCGGACTGCAAGCGTGCAGGCGGCCGTCGCGCCGAAACTGCGCCGCTCACTCGAAGGCGTTTGCGACTGGCCGCTTGCGGGCGTGGGTGACGACCCCCTCGTAGAACACGCAGCTGCCGGATGGCACGCTAGAATCAGCGCCCCAGACACAACTATATGCGTTTTGCAGCACGCATATCGGCAGGGCCAGCAGGATGCGCGCGACAGAACTGATCTGGGTCCAAACTAGGTCACCGCCCTTATAGAGGACGTCCATCGCGATCAATACGGGGTCCCTATTCGTATTTGCCTTTTGCGGTATGATGAACCAGGAATGATGGTGAACCAGCAGGCCTCTTGTTCTGCTTAGTGGGTCCGTATTCTCTTATTCGTACGTCCATTCGTATCAGTGCACACTCTGCCGATCCATTGACTTGAATCCACTTATCCGTCCGACAATCAGTACAGGTGCATCAGCACAGCACAGCGGTCGTACCTGACGCACATCCTTATGCAAGGATCTGCCACTGAGTCTGGAGGAGTCGTCGCGCAGCCTAGCGTGTAGCTCGAGCGTCCAACGGTGTGGCTGCACAGCCCAACCAGCTGCAGCAGCACATCCTACGCTGCCTCGCGCCCCTGAGGAGAGCGCGCCCGGGCCAGCGGCGGCGATTCCAAGGCCTCCTTGCTGACAGGCCGCAGTCGCCATGATGCAGGCTCAGCAGGTGCGCATGCGGGCGGGAGGGCAAAGTCAGGTGCAAAACGCAGATCACTGCGAACGTCCTCGTACGGCGCCACACGGTGGCACGCGCGGCTCGGTCGCGAATCTCGTCTCGTCCCAGAGGCGAAGGATCGACGGGCAATACGGTAATGCTGGCCTGCTTGATGCCGTCCAGCAATCTGCAAACCGTCAGCACCGCTGCCCAGCACCCCTCACTTGCCCTCTACACTCACCCACCGCCACTCACCCACCGCCGAACCGCAGGCCGCGATGGCCTCGCTGCCAATGGAGACGCAGATGAAGCTGCGCCGCGCATCGCAGGCCAACTTCGCGGCGTCGCTGCTGCAGGTAGCGGGGGCCCTTGTGCGCCCGCCCGTCGCGGCCCTGGGCCTGGGACGCGGGGGAGCATTCCTCAGCAGCAATGACCACGACGGGCCCGATCTTAGCCCTGCTGGCCAGTCGCACGTGCGAGCGACAAACTCCTGTGGTGTGCAGAGCATGCCACTCTCAAGAGAGCATGGCGCCGCCCTCGCCGTTTTGCTTCTTATGGCTCTCACATCAAATCACCAATCACATGCCGAACTCACATCACCAACACCAACACCAACATCAACACCAACCACCACCTCCAGCTGTCGTGCAGCGTGGCCATCATCATCATGGTGCGCTACAACCTGGAGAGCGCCACGCTGTCGCTCTTCACGCTGGGCGGGCAGCCCGCGGCGGGCGCGACCTACCAGTGCCTCATGGCGACAGACAAGTGGCCGGTGGGTCAACGCGCGGGCAGGGGCCAGCGCCGAGGGGGGCGGACGAGCGGGGGCGGCCGGGGCACTGCCGCTGGGACGGCGGAGGCTGTGCTACTGCGCCGGACAGGCGCACCACCGGCGGCTCCCACTGGCGAGGTCGTGAGCCGCGCGTGCTCTGGCTTTGTCAAACGCATGGCACCCCTGATGACTGCGACCGTCTCGGCCTGTCTCATCTCCCCCCTCCAGTCACCACCCTTGCACCCCCCCCCTGCTTGCCCCCCACCCCCCCCCCTGCCCTTTTCTGGCGGTCCCAGGGTGCGTGCCAGTACGCCTACAGTGTGGCTTCCATCTCCATCCTCCTGAACTTCCTGCTGTCACTCATGCAGGTGCCTGGGCTGAGGCAGCACACGCCCCTTGCGCGACCCCGCGTCACGCCCCAGCATGGCAGAACTTGTCTCTGTTTTTGCACGGCTGTTGCGTGGTTCGCACACGAGCGTGGAAGTGCAGACTTTGCAGGCCTTGTCTCGAATTACACATGCACACACATACACACACACACACATACACATACATATATCAACATTCTTGCATACGCACGCACACATCATGAACCTCTCTCGGCCCCTTGAACCACACCTTCCCTCCCGCAGTGCCTGACCATGGACTGCTGCGGCATGGGGCGGCTGCTGGAGTGCCTCGTCGACGCGGGGCTCATCGCCTGGTGGATGGCCGCAGGTGGGGCCTGCAAGGGGTGGTGGCGGGCATTGGTGGGGTGCTGGGTGGTGCGGGAAGCAGGGGTTCTGTGTGAAGGACGCAAGGGGCAGGGCAGCTGACGCCATGCGGCTCTCGCCTCGTCACGCGCCGGCGCGCCGCGAGAGGGCTGAGCTGTGCTGCCTGCTGGATTCGCCCCCGCAGCACCACCCCTTGTCCCCCCTCTGCACTCGGCCACACACACATGTACACACACACACACACACAAACGCACACGCGCCCGCGCACACCCCTTGTACCCAGGCATCACCCTCGGGTCCAGCGCGGCCCAGGCCAACGCCCAGGGCGCCCCCAAGGACGGCCACCGCAACGCAGTCGTCGCCCTCTGCTGGGTCTCCATGGTGCTCTTTGCCGCCCTCCTGGCCATAAACGGATACCTCACACTCAAGCTCGGCCGCGCCTACGTCAGCGCGGCGCGGCAGCAGCAGCAGTACGCCCAGAACGGCGGCCCGGGCGGAATCCAAATGGCATCACCCGTGTTCCCTCCAGGGGGCCCGTTCTATTCGGCGGACCCCAACGCGGCGCCGCCGCCGGCGTGGGGCGCGCCCGCATACGGCTACCCGGCCGCCGCCGCGCCCGGCGGCTGGCCGGCGCCGGGCGTGGTCGCGCCG
>NW_014010935.1:0-2500 GCF_000611645.1 Monoraphidium neglectum
CCGCCCCCCAGTTCTGCCTCTTCTGCTCCTACGCGGTGGCGCTCCTCTACGGCGCCAACCGCATCGCCGCCGGCGCCTATACGGTGCGGCGCGCGTGGCCTCGGACCGCAGCTTATATGAGCAGCCGCTCCGCTCCGCTCCGCTGCCTCGGCCTGACGACGACGGCCCACCCCTTTGAAGGGGCGGGAACTAGTTCAATCTGTTCCTGCCATTCGACGTGTATCAAAAAATGCAGGCTGGGTGGGCTAGCTGTGCCTGTTAGGCCTTGTTGAGTCACAGCGCGGCTTGCAGCTCCAGGCCCGTTGTTGCCTGCGCCTGCCTCCACGGTAGTGCGGGCCCACTCCACTCCGCCTCTGCTTTCCGATTTCTTCGCCGCCCACGCCCGCCGACTCGCCGCGCCGCGCCCCGCCCCGCGCCCTCCCCCAGGGCGGTGACGTCATCTCGGTCATCCTCTCGTCCCTGATCGGAAGCTTCTCTCTCGGCATGGTGCGCCCCCCTGTCCCCCGCACCCCTTCACCAAGGCCCTCGTCTCCCCAGAACTCCAACCCCCGCATGCACACCCAGGCTGGCGCCCACGCGCCCACGCTCCCGCGGCTGCGCTCGCGCCTTTTGTCCTCCTACATGCTGCCGCGGCGCCCTTGCTCCCAGCGGCTCTCTTGGTCCCCCTTCCCGGCAGATCCTCCCAGGGGGGCCCCAGGTCCTCCCTGGAAAAGCCCCCCTGATCAGTCACTCAGTCACCACCATCGCACCAATCTTATGCCACAGCTCTCACCGCCTTGCCCCTCGCCCCCGCGCAATCCCCTGCGGCCCACAATATCCCCTCCCAATGCCCCGCCCCCCCCCCATCAACCCCAGGCGGGACCCATCTTCCAAGATATCAACAAGGGCAAGTCCGCCGGCGGCCGCTTGTTCAGCGTGCTCGCGCGCGCCCCAACAATCGACGCGGACGCGCCGGGGCTCGAACCTGCGTCTGTGCAGGGCGAGGTTGAGCTCAAGGGCGTCGCGTTTGCATACGTGAGCGGCGACGTGCAAGTGTGCTTTGTTTGAGGGTGCCATGCCAAAGGGTACCCTATCGAGAGTACCTTGTTCGAGGGTGCCTTGTTGAAAAAGATATGCTTTGCTGCATACCTTTTGATGTACACAGACCGACATTGATTTTACAAAACGCCGGCCTCAGCGGAGCAAACTGCCGACGCTTACCTGCCACGCCCCACCATCCCCCGCCACCACCAACGCCGCACCAACCCCCAGCCGGCGCGCCCCGATGCTCCCGTGTTCCGCGACTTCAGCCTGCTGGTCCCGGCCGGCAAGACGGTCGCCCTCGTCGGCAGCAGCGGCAGCGGCAAGGTGCGCGGCGCGGTTCTGCGGCGCCGCGCCCCGGCCCGGCCTCAGCCCTGGGCCCCGCCCCGTCGTCGTTGCGCCCGCTGGGGGTCTTGCTGGCGCCTCCTTGTCTGCTGTTTGTATTCCCTGGGCTCTGCCAAGTAGATGCTTTATACTGATCAGAATTCTGTCTCCTGGGAATTCTGTAGCCTCGGCTGCTCGCACGCACCCGAACACGGCCTCATACGTGCGCGCGCCGGCGCCGCTTCCGTCCCCCCATCGCAGTCGACCGTTGTGGGGCTGATCGAGCGCTACTACGACCCGGCCGCGGGGCGCGTCACCCTGGACGGCGTCGACCTGCGGAGCCTCAACCTGGGCTGGCTGCGGCAGCAGGTGGGGGGTGGAGGGCGTTGGGCTGGGACGGGTGAGGGTAGGGGGGGGTGCAGAGGCGGGCCGTGCAGGGTGCACCGTCCTGTGGGAAGAATTCAGCAGCGGGGCGCATACTTTGTGTCAACTTTGCCCCGAACATTTTACCGGCCATCCAGTTGCGGGCGGCTGCCGTCACACCCTCGCAATGACGACGAAACTAGCTGCTTCATCCCCGGCTCTCAAGGTCCGCAAAAAGTGCCGGCCGCTGCCTCTGATTCCGTGCGCCGCCCTCGCCGGGCAGCTCGGCTCTGCCCCGCCGCTCGCTCACGCACACCCCTGAGACTGTGGACCCCTCCTTTTGCGCTCCCCCCTGGAAGGTCGGCCTGGTGAGCCAGGAGCCGACGCTGTTCATGACGAGCGTTTTCGAGAACATCGCCATCGGCAAGCAAGGTGAATTGGGGGAAAATGTGGTGTTTGGTGCGGGCTTCGCCGGCGGCTTGTACCGCGTCTGCCTCCCCTCGTGATACACCCGTGCATCTGCACGCGCGCGCGCGCACACACACACACACATACACACACACACACACACACACACACACACATACACAAACTTGTGCACATACTCATGTGCACGCATGCTTGCACACAACACACACACACACGCGCACGCGCACACGTGCACACACACAAATCCACGCACACAACGAAACCAGGCGCAACGAGGGAGGAGGTGGAGGCGGCGGCGCGCGCGGCCAACGCGTCCGGCTTCATTGGCAACCTGCCCCTCGGCTTTGACACCCAGGTGGGGCCG
>NW_014010934.1:0-8382 GCF_000611645.1 Monoraphidium neglectum
GGGCGGCGGCGGGCGCGGGGGCGGCTGCGCCGTGGCCGGGGGCTGCGGCGGTGGAGGGGCGCTTGCCGCCACCCTTTGGCTTTGCAGCATCCTCCAGCCGCTGGCGCTCGGCGTCCCGCATGTACTCATCATATATCTCCCACGCGCTGCAAGACCCTGCAGTACAGTATTATGATGGTCGCCATGATGGATACAGCAGGACAGCTGGGCACAGTCCAAGCAGGCGCTGACCAAGAAATCAAGCCCTGAACCGCGACGCGGCGGCCGTATCAATTGCGCTACTGCTGTGCTGGTGCAGCGCTGGCCGCTGGGTTCCAATCAAAAAACAAAGGTGCACAGCCTGCAGTCGAGCGTTGCGACAGAGGCGCGCAGTCGTAACCCTGCCAGGTGTGCACGCATGCGAGCAGCTGCCACACGCACGCACCCGACGCGGAGGCCGTCGGCGGCGGCTCCGTCATCGTCGCGCGTTCTCTCAGCGGATAGTTGAAGGTCTGAGCCGCCCGCTCCCCAAAGTTAAACTGCGAGGGCCCAGTGACGTCCCGATTTGCGACATACATGAGGCAGTCGGTTCGTGCGGCCCGTGGCAGCTGCGTGGTGACAACGCCCCCATTTACGGCCAGCTGTGTTTGCCAACCAGCCGTGGTCAATGCTTCCTATTTGCTGGCGCCCTCTCGCCCCTGCCTGCGCTCTCCAGCCCCACCCCAAGTCCAGCAGGAGCCCTGCCACCAGCACACGCCTGCGATTGCCTATGGCAAGCCTGCCCAGCTCGGTCCCGTCCCCGCCGGCCCGGATGCCCTCAACCAAGCCGCGCGCCGCGCCGCCGTGCCGCACCTGGTTCCTCAGCTGCCTGCTGTCGTCAGGCGGCTCCACGTCCATGCCCGCCTCCTTCTGCCGCGCCGCGCGGTCTGCCTCGGCCTGGAAGCGCGCCGCCGCCTCGGCCTCCGAGCGGTCGGCCTCCGCCTGGCCGGCCGCGTGGGGGCAAGCGTGGTGCGGCCAGGTTTTTGGCAAGGCGGCAGCGGTGAGTGCGGCCCGGCGCTGGAACGCCTGCACACAGCCGATGGACCAGCCGGGCGCACGGCTGCATTGCTGCATCGCAGCTCGTCGCGATGGGCGACGCTCGCCGGGCCGCGCGCCGCACGCCCACCTGCTTCTTTGCCTCGTCCGACGTTTTGTGCAGCAGCCAGCCATCGGTGGCATAGTGCAGCACCTGCGCAGCACCGCAGGATCTCCAATTGGTCCCTACCAGCCCAAAGCTGCACCTGCAGTGCGGCCACACGCAGCCTGCCGCCGCAGGCGCGTTGTTGCCCTGCCCGCTGCAGCAAAACGTCTGGGCCGAAGGCGGTCCCCGCTGACGCAGCAGGGGAATCGCGGTCCGCCTGGACGCCCTCCAACGGCCTAGTCACTGCGGCGCGCACCGTCTGGTCCACCATGGGGTCGAATTTGAAGCAGCGCTCCTTCATATTGAAGCTGCGGGTGGCGTCCCGCGCGCATGCACATGTTTGCCCAGACGCATGAGGGCTCATGCGTGCGAGCAATCGCGTGCGTTTGGGCGCATGTCTGCACACTGGCCAGGGGGCCCTGATTCTGCCCATGCATGGCATGCCCCCCGCATGCATGGCGGCCCCGGAGCAGCATGGGTCCTGGTATGCCCGGCTCGCAGCGTGCGCTGCATCCACAATGCGAACCAGGGCCGCACCGCGCCAGGTTTTTGGGCGCAACGGGATTGTTGGCTGTCAGCATGCGCGGCACCTCCTCCGCCAGTTCAGCCTCTGACAGCGGCAGCTGGTTGTCCGGCCGCACATACTCGCGCGTCGGCTGCGTGCAGCGGCGGTTGGGTTATGTGCATGCAGGTGCGAGCGTGTCGGTGTGGTGGCAGCGGTGATGGCCTTAGCTGCAGCAGGCTAGCATGGCGCATGTGCGGCGTCGTGGGTGCGGAAGCCCAGACCAGGAGGGGCGGAGGCGCACCATGGCAAACTCATCGCCGGGCGGCGGCGGAGGAGGAGGGGCGGCATCATCAGGAGGCAGCGGCGACTTGTCCTTTGCTCTCCGCTTGTCCTGAGCCAGGGAGCGTTCCTGCGGCGGAGTCGACATCGAATGCGGCGTCGCGACAGCTATATGCCAGCAGCGCCGCCCCCGCTCGAATTTAAGCTATATATTTTGATCGTTTTGCTCCATACCTTGTCGTCCTTTCGCTTGAGCAGGTTGCCAAAGGGCGGCATGGTGATTATCGAAGCTAATCACGGCCTTGGACGGTAGAATGACTCAAATCTCATACGTGATGTCGAAAAGCGCGATGTAGACCGTGCCGAGCGCTCCATGCAGGGTTTGACCAGTCACTCGCATGACACCGATCTGGGCTTCGTCTGATTATACACTATCTGAAAGTTTTTTGAAACAAGCCCGTATCAACACGTTTGTGCTGCTCAAGATCGCAGAGCATGCTGGATCACAGATCGCGCTTTCTGCAGTCGCAACAGCCTACAGCGCATACGCGTGCGCAAGGGCGAAGGTTGAAGATCGTATCCTCAAAAGGCTCCTGGCTCGCTGCCGTCCACACTTACGTTGCGTCACCCGCTCTGACTTGCGCCGCCACTGCTGGAGGCGCCGCGATGCCGCAGCCGCAGCCAGGACCAGCGACGACTGAGGAAAGCGTGTCGTTTGTCAACGCTGATGGCTTGCGGCTAGCCAGCACCTTTGTGCGGAGCGGGGCGCAGTCGTCGCAGTGTGCCATTTTGTGCCATGGCTACGCCTCACACCAGAACGATATGGCGCTGCCGCAGCTCGCTCAGGTGAAAGTGTGCCGCCCTGAACATGCAAGTATGACAAGGGCATGCTCGGGGGTTGCAGTGCCTGCGGCTGTCTGGGAGGTCGCATGGGGCCGTGGCACGGGACGGGCTCCACCCCTGGCAAACCTCCGCTGCCTCGGGGCGCTCCAAACTGCACAACTCTGCCGCGGGTGCGGCCGCCACCCGCCCTGCTGCGCAGGCCCTGGCTGAAGCAGGGCTCAACAGCTTCCGATTCGACTTTGCCGGCAACGGGGCCAGCGAGGGCGTCATGCGGTTCGCAAACTTCCAGGGTGAGGTTTCGGACGTCGCTTGCGCCAAGCGGTTGCTCGAGACTGAGTTTGCTCAGACGGTGGTCGGCCTACTCGGTGAGCAACAGGCACCCGCCAGCGGCCTGCCCTGCGTGCAATTTGATTTGCAATGTGCAGGCTACCAGGCATCGCTGGCCAGGGTGTACGGCATGCTGCACGAGCTGCTGCCTCGCGGGCTTCCTGCCGGCACGCCTCAGTGCGCGCTTGCGGTGGTCAGCCAGTGAGGTCGCCTGCCGTGCGCGCACTAAATAGTATCGCCGGCCCGCGAAAACGGCGCCACTTGCGCCGCGCGTCAGGCCCCTTGCCGTGCGCCCACGTTCCCTTGCAAAGGACTGTGCGTTGCCGTGCGCCGCCACCGCTGCAGGGCACAGCAAGGGCGGGGACACCGTCATATTGTATGCCGCCAAGCATGGCGACATCCCCCGCGTGGTCAACGTCGCCGGCAGGTGGGCGGGCCCCTCTGTTGTGTGCCGTCATGTGTCGTCGGTGCCGTGGGTGTGATGTGGGTGTGCGGCCTCGGACAGACGAGGGCGCGTGCACGGGCGCCTTTGCGTCGCGCAACAGCATAGCAATGTGGTTCAGGAAAGTGCCGACTTGCAGAGGGCTCCATGACTGCAAGTCTGTCCGCGCAGCCGCTCCACATCATGTGGTGTGTCGCTTGGCGACTTACACGCGCAACAAACTATGTGCTCGGCAGTGCCATGCATCTTTCTTGACTTGCTAGCAGTACGCTTGAGCTGCTATGCTGACTCACAGCATGTAGCTGAGAAAACCACGTGCAGCACCCGGAAAGTTCACGCTTTGCCACTAAACATGTCGGCCCCTAACTCCTTTGTGTGCTTTGGGATGCGCCCCCAGGTTTGTCATGAGCGAGGGCCTCGCGGAGCGGTTCGGCGCAGACATATTTGAAAGGCTCAAGCAGGGGCCTGTGACGATCACCGCGGTCCTGGGCAGCGGCGGCGCCAGAAAGGTCAAGTTTGACCTTACAGATGAGGTGCGCATGGCTCCTTTGCTCAATCGTGCTCAGCGTTTACATCCAGCTTGTTCATGCGCTGACCCGGAAGGATCAACACATCAGTGATTGCTGATCCAGCCGCATTTATACACTAAGCAGCCGCAATTCACTGGGTAGATGCTGGGTGCTTGTTGGCCATGAACGTCCCTTATCAATGCTGCGTTGCTCAAGGGCACAGCCGCGGCGGGTGCAACGAGGTCTCTGCCAACCATCAGCCGCTCACGCAAACGTAAAAGTTTGCTACCTCCAACGCATGCTGAACGCAGGACGTCCGCGAGCGCGTCTCCGTCGACATCCCCGCCGCATGCGCCACGATAGCCGCGAGGGGCGAGCCGCGCGTGCTGACCGTGCACGGGACGCTGGACCGAGCCATCAACGTCAAAGACGCCGCGCTCTTTTCGGCCGCGCTGCCAGGAAGTGATCTGAAGATCATAGAGGGCGCAGATCACAACTTCACGGCCCAGGAACACAGGGAGGCCCTGGTTGAGGCCGCAGTGGGATTCCTGACGGCGGGTGGCGCGAACTGAGTGGCAGCCAAAAGCTAGCCATGCACGGGTCATATTGTTGGTGGTTGTACTGCACATGCATGCTGCGCGCCGGCTGCGTGCGCATGGGCTGCGGGGGGCGTGTGACGCTCTGCCGCCAAAGTGAGTTGTCAGCCACGTGCTAGATATTGTGCGTGGCCTGAGCATTGTAGAACGTGCATAATGCTGAGGCTGCCATGCTTGGCAGCATGTCACAACTGAGAGCACATGTTTGCATGTGAAGTTTCTAGGCTTGTAACTCGTAGTCCGCATGTTCTTGTTACACGAGAGGTGCTGAAGCTGGAAGGGTGTGGCTTACCCGTGAGCGACTGAGGGCAGCAAATGAGCAAGTGAGTGGAGCCGCCGACACCGCCCCAACAACTGTGCTGTATCGTGCAGGTGCTGCTGAAAATACTACATGGCAGCACAGGCTTATGCAGTGAATATTAGAGGCGCTCTGGTTGTAGAACAGACCTGAGAAGGCATGGGGAGCTTGAGTAGGAGCCGTGGATTTCAACAGGAGGGTCTCTTGGCGCGCCCATGCGCACAGGTGCAGAACAAGAATGCGGTGTGTCGCTCTTGCGGCTGCACAAGCCTGCAGCGGCCGTGTGCACGCATGCAGCCTGAGCTGCCATCAGTACGGACGGATGCTGGGCAACTGGATGCCCAGCGTGCACATCGAACGCCACATGATGGCCATGCAACGCACCTCAGCCCCCATCCCCTGAAGGCCGGCCTCGCAAGGTCGGCACAGCGGCCAGAATCCAGAGGAGGGAGGCCAAAGGCTCCTCCTGCAGCCAGTACTGCCACCTCTGGTTGCGTTCTGTCACGTTTGGCAGGGGCGAGTGCTAGTAGCAGAGGTAACCCGTCTTCGCTCAGCGCTCACTGCTGCTTGCCACACTTGCTGCGTTTCATGGCCACCAGCCCCTCCACACAATCGGTTAAAGAGTGCGCGTCACTGATTGCGTCAGACAATCAGTGAGGTCAGGCAAGGTCAGACAAGGTCAGACAAGGTCAGACAAGTCAGACAAAGGTCAGACATACTTTATACACGAGGAGCACAGTGGTGTCTCGTCGGCTTTCCGGCCAGCCCAGGTTTTTCACGGACAGACGGGCTGGTGGAACGCGATGTGCAGGGCGCTGCGCATGCACACACTGTGCATGCACGCATCACATTCCTGCGCTCATGCATGAGCCTGGACAGCTGGTGCGCCAGGCAGCGCAGCACACCGCTTGCCGCCAGCACTGGGCATCGTACTTGCGGCCTGCAGTTGTGGACTGGTGGCAGGGCACTTGCGCCTGGGGCGGTGCTGATGAGCTGCAGCTGGTCGGCGCTGAGACCCGTGTTGGCCAGGGGTCCCTTGCCCATCAAGGCGTCAGCGGCCAGCACATTTGCCGCGCACGAGGTCTCTGAGTACAGCCTCCACTGGCTCGTGTGCGCCTGGCCACCACCACCACCCGCCTGGCCGTGATTGCCTGCAACGCCCGTGGTACCGGGCTGCGGCGACGGGAGCATTTGCGTGTGCTGACGCGTGCACCTCGATGACGTCATCGACGCCGTCGACGCCTCCCGCCACCAGCCGGAAGCGCTCGATGGCGGCGCCCGCAGCAAGAGGTAGGGTCGCCGCGGCTGTGCAGAGCAGGAAGCGGGCAGGCCGCGCGCCTCTTCCGTCGGCGTTTCCGCAAAGCTGCGGCACGCGTCAGAGCCATGGGGGTGCCTTGTTCTTGTTCTGATGCATCTAAAAATCGTGTCTGTAGCTTCTGAGTCACCTGCAAAGTGCTCAGCAGGCAAGTGGGGTCACGCGGGCAGTCAGCTGGCCTTCCCCCTGCTGGAAGATGAGCGATGGTGCACTTGTGCAGGGTACTTGGCCGCTGCGAGCCGCTGTACGTGCAACCCGACCACACACAAAGTCCATCACATGATTTTTTGTGCGCCAATGCGTGAAGCTTAACGCAAGCGTCACGCAAGCGAGCGAACTGGCCAGCAAGCGCCATGACTAATCTGCCTCGGGCCCCAGTGCAAGGTGTGGGGCATGACGGGAGCGCGTGATCCCTATAGGCGCGATGACACCCTTCCCTCGACCTGCCTAAAACAGGCTCCAACCTTCTCGAAGAGTTTATAAGTTGATTTCAGGTTCTAGGAATGACGAAGGCCACAGAGCGCTGTCAGAGGACGCGCGGCATCACCAGCACCCGCAAGCTCCCATCCGAGCGGGGCCTTCTTTCACCCGTGATCCTGTCAATTCGGTTCAGAAAGCTTAGCAAAATTCAGGCAAAGACATACGTGCGACCTCAGAAACTTGTACGAATAAAACGGAGTCAGGTGTGCCTATGTGGAATAAGGCAGGGTTGGTTCGAAGCTCTTGCCCCACACAGACATTCTGCCTCGCTTACTTGTTTATTTTAGCATGTCTTGGGCCGTTCTTTTACCGTTTAAGATTACCTGACGGGTCACCCACGGAAGCAACCCCTTGTGTCGGGAATGTTTGCCACATCAAACAAAACAATACTATATAAATAGTGGATACATCGGTCCTGGAGTCGATCCACGCAGAAAGGGCGTCCGGGCGGGGGCCAGGATGCACCAAGCAGGGAGCTTGGGCGGCCTGGATGCGGAAAACGTCGAGGATGCTGCAAGTGGCGTGGATTTCTCAAAAAATGATATGACGCGGGATGGAACAGGCTCAACACTGTGAGTACTTTTCAGTCGCTGTGGATCGAGCGTGCTAAACCCGTTCTCTGCGAATAGAATGGCTTCCAATGGCGGCTGATATGCATGAACCTCAGTGCGCTGCGCACCTGGCGCCTTCGGGCAGCGGCAGCGCGCCCGCCTCAGGCGAGTCGCCGCCAATGTTTCATTACAGTGGCCACCGCGGGGCGCAGTCGAGTCAAGTGATCTACGCAATGCCAGCCAGTTGATCCACACTCGGCTGTCAGGCGCACCGCTGACCGCGCCGCCGCCACCGCTGCTGCCTTCGTCACCCGGTGTCGCGCGCCCTGCGAGCAGGTACTTTGGAAACCTCCATCCCTGCGTGACAGTGGTGGCGCTGCAGGTGCGGGTGCAGCTGGAGCAGCAGAATGCCAGGCCTGCAGGGCTGGGGCGCATGCGCGGCGGGCCGCGCGAAGGCGCCATGTCCGGCACTCTGCAGCTTGGCATATTGGATTTCGACAGCAGACTGCCGGCAGCCCTCCTCTGGGCTGCCCTATGCCTCCAAAAGCAGCTCAGGGCATTCTAGGGTGCTCCTCCAAGGCTGCGGCCGCCCGCAGCGCGCATACGCCGCGCGCAACGCGGCACCTTAGTCACCCCGGACATGGCGTCACCAGAAGTTCGTCACCCTGGTCCTGGCCTGACCCGCGGCCCCGGTTTGATGCCCTGCGGTGCCCCGCGGCGCGCCCGCCAACCCCCTCCACGGCCCTGATCGCATCGTTTCGCCTTTTGTAGGATATCTGCTCATACTTTGGCCCTGTGGAGCAAGTGAAGGTCATAAAGGTGCGGTGGGGGGGCTGGCATCATCATTACTAACGCCACGCTCACCCAATTACTTCCTCGACACGGAAGCCCCTCAAGCCGACCAACGGCCCTGGCCGCCGGCTGCCAGTGTGCCAAAACCTCTGGGATCAGCGCGCTGCCCCAGGCAATGCCGAGTTGCTCCTGCAGCCGCCAGGGCCGTTGGCAGCAGCAGCAGCAGCAGGCGCAGCAGCGCAGAGCCGAGGCGACGGCCCCTCAGCGCCGCGGCGCGCCGCGGCGG
>NW_014010933.1:0-8379 GCF_000611645.1 Monoraphidium neglectum
GGGGGCGTGGCGGGTCGGGGTGCTCGGGGCCGGCGGCCGCCTGTCGGCCGCCAGCCGACAGGCGGCAGGGGTGCGACCCTGGTGCTGCTTCGAGCCCCTCTTTTGTATGGAAGGGGCGAGGTGGGTGTGTGGAAGCTCAGGACCCACCGGAGGGCCGGCGCCGCAGGCACTGCCGCCGCCGCTTCCTGCCCCCGCCGGCCGCCCCTGCGCCCGCCGCCCCGACGGGCCGCGCCTGCCGCCGCCGCGCTGCTGCTTGATTGCGGAGCGCTCTTTAGGCACACTGTGGACAGCCGCGCGCCCGCCTGAAACCATTCGTGTCTTTGCTGATCCCGGGCTCTGCTGAAGGCGGGGGCGCCCTCTGCGTGTTGTTGCTTGGGCTCTGCTGCGCGTGTGTGTCTATGGCTGGACCGCTGGCGTCCTGCACGCCTTCTTGCGCGCGTGGCTGCAAAAATCTGCGCGCAGGCGCCGTTACAAAACCCCGATGGGATGCCTTCGATTGTTTCCATAAAGCCGCGCCGTGTTGTAGCGGCGTGGACACATGATCTCTGGCAGACAGACAGTCACATCTTCTTGCTACCGATGTAACGTCTCCACAGTGAGAATGGAATACGAATAGACTCCACTGAGTGGATCTGTGTCAGCCCATACAACAGCTCGTGCATATGAAACGGCGAACTGGCCGTTTGAGATACATGTCAAGGCAGGAGGGGCGGCAATGTGACACCACCCGCAAGCCGGCCCCCACGCCCACGCAGGCGAAGGCGCAGGTGCAGGCGGCCGCCTCGCGCCGCGACTCCCGCTGTCAGTCGGTCAATGCCCCAAAAAAACGCGGGGCCGCACGTTGTCGCGCTTGCGCAGGCGGCACGGGCCTGCCCCCCCCCCCCATTTTCCCTGCCTTATCAGTGAAACGCCCCATCACAGGAGGTTTGCGAGCCGCACGTTTTTGCTGGGCAGGCCGGCCTCGTTGCTGATGGCCTCCTGCAGCAGGGGGGCCAGCTTCTGGGTGCGCGCCAGGGCGAGGGCGAGGCGGTGGTCGTCATGGGCGTATGTTTTGATGACGACGTTGGGGTGGTGCTTCAGGAGGGCCGCCTGGGATATGTCGTGCTGCCAGGTGCCTGGGGTTTGATGGTGGGGTGGGTGGGGGTTTTATGTGTGAGACTCTGCGTGGGCGGATTGAAGTTGGTGTGTGGGCAAGTGGAATTTGAGTGTGCGCAAGTGTGTGTTTGTATGTGTGAGAGCGTGTGTGTGTGGGTGTATGCGTGTATGCATACGTGTCTGTGTGTGTATTTGGGTGTGAATATTTGCGTGTGTGAGTGTCAGAGCGTGTGTGTGTGTGTGTGTGTGTGTGTGAGAGAGAGAGAGAGAGAGAGAGAGAGAGAGAGAGAGAGAGAGAGAGTGCGCGCGCAGGTCACGGAATATACAGCCGTTGCTTTGTTAAAATCTGCAACGCAGCAGGCACAACCTAGCTCATTGGCGCAGGACGGCCGCACAACACAACACAACACAACTGCAGACGCATACGCACGTGTGCACACGCAAGCACACACGCGCGCGCGCGCACCTGTCAGTATGCGCACGCGCGCCTTGCTGGCGGCGACTGCATCCTGCAGGTTCTGCTGCAGCGCATCGAGCCACTCGTTGGGGCGCGAGGGGCGGATAGACGCCGTCCGCAGGTCGACCTGGGAGGGGGTTGGGGTTGCCGGGTTGCGGGGTCAGAGGTGGCGGCGGCGGCGTCGTTGCATGGCATCGCGCTTTCAAGACTGAATCATGGGAGGATGTATCATCAGGCGCCGCGCGGCTGGAGCACAGGTCAAAGCTCGTGCGATACAAGAAAGAAAGGGGCGCCGGCCGGCGCCGTCGGGGAAGCGGCGGCGGACCGCGGAGTTTGGCGTGCGTGTGCAGCCCTCGCGAGGGGGGAGCAAGGGGCCCTGCCGCGGCGGCAGGAGCGCCCGCGGCCGCCGCGGCGCTGGCGCCGCGGCACGTGGCCGCGGCCAGGGTGGAGCCACCAAGCGTGCATGCGTGAGCGACAGCCATCTGCTGCCGTTATATCGCGTTAGGCGGGGCCCGTGCCCCGCTGCCCTCTGCCGCCGATACTCTGTTTGGCGCGCGGGGCCTGTTTCAAGGTTCAGAATCAAGGGCCGCACCTGCGGGCTGAACGCGAGGACGGCCGTCGCCGCCCGGCAGAACAGCAGCGCCGCCGTCGCCCCCATGCTGTCCCCAACCATCACGACCCGGCTGTAGCCCGCGACTGCGGCCTCCAGGCGCGAGTGGTAGGTGGATTGGAAGGCGGCGGGGTCGCCGCCGCGGTACCAGTCCCGGAATGGATCCACGACGAAGAGCACGTCAAAGGCGCTGGGGGGAGAGGGGCGGTGGTGGGTTTCAAGGGTCAGGCGGTGGGGGGATGGGGTGGGTTGCGGCCGAGAAAAGGGGTGTGTGGGTAACGGAGGCGCGAGGCGGCGGGGGCGGCGGCGGGCCCTCGCCAGCGGTGAGCGGTAAGCTGGGGCGGGCCGTCGCGGCTGCATGTGCACCGCAGCCTGAAGGCCTGCGCGCGCCGCCGACGCGAGGCGCCCGCCGGGCGCCCCACGGAACAACAGGCCCCCTCCCCTGCCCCCGGCGGCGCCACCGGTACCCGTGCCGGCGCTGGCAGTCCGCAGGCGGCGCCGCGGCCGCGCGCACGGCCGCGCCCAAGCCCCCGCACCCACCCGCCATAGCCTTCCTCCTCCATAGCCGTAGCCACCTTCCGCAGGACACCCCCCCAATTCGCCAGCCCCGGCGCGCTCCCAAACGACACCACGAGCACCCTCTCGCCCGCCGCGGCCGCCTCTCCGCCGCCGCCGGCCGCCGCCGCCGGCCGCCGCTGCTGCCCACCGCGCTGGAGTTTGAAGTACCCCGGGCCCGACCCTTTGACCGCCCCGATCCGTATCATCCCCGGCCGCACAGTCAGCGCGGCGTCGAGCAGCGCCACGTCAGCGCCCTCCACCTGCGACTCGTCGAGGCCGACCGCCTTCAGCCCCGGCGGCAGCTTCCCGGCAGCTGCCAGCTCGACGGCGCGGCGCAGGAGCTCGTCGACCGTTTGGCGAGAGAGAGGGTTACCTTCTAGCCAAAGCTGCTGCAGGTTTTCAAGGTCGAGAAGGCCTTTGCTGCCGCCACCACTGCTGCTGCTGCCGCTGCTACCGTTGCTGCTGTTGCTACTGCTGCCGCCAATCGGGAGCGTTTCCAGTCTGTTGCCGTAGAGGTGCAGCTTCTGTAGCGCCTTGAAGCCCGACAGATCTGACGGCAGCCGCGCGATCTGGTTGTCGGCCAGCGACAGCTCGATAGCGGCCTTTTCAAATGTTCAAATCCCAAGGGGGCACGCCAGGCGGCGAGGCGCGGGCGAGCGCGTGAGTGAGGCGAGCCAGTGCAGGGCGGCGCGCGTTTTGGAGCCGCAGCTCGCGGGGGCCGAGGCGCCACGTGGCGGGCCGCCTGCGCGAGCGGCCGGCCCCGCGCACCCCCGACCCCCCGCCTGCGCCGCGCGCAACGGTGCTCTCCTGCCGCCTCTCCCTTCCTCCGTCCCGAAAAGCGCTCCCGTTCGTATCACCTAGCCTCAACCATGCTGCGCCGCCGCCGGCGGCCCCACACCCACCGGCAGACGCGCGAAGCCGTCAGGCACCCCCCTAAGGAAGTTGCCCTGAAGGTGCAGCTCCTGCAGCTTCCCGCAGCTCCCCCAGTCGCCCGGCAGCGCCGACAGGCGGTTGCCGTTGAGCGCGAGGCGCTTCAAATTCGGCAGGGCCGCCACAGAGGGGGGCAGGGATTCGATGAGGTTGCCTGAGAGTGCGAGGTCTTGGAGGGCCGAGAGGCGGCCCAGGGACTCGGGCAGCGCCGCGAGCCGGTTGCCTGGCGCAGGTTCCGGGAGGGAGGGGCGGCATGGAGGCGGGGCGGGGCCGCGTGGGGCTATGGGGCCGTGGTGGCCCTGCGGCGCGCGGCGGCGTGCGTCCGAGCCCGGCTCCGGTGCACCGGACCCGCTCGCCGTTGCAAGCAAGTCCTGTCTCAAGCGGGTACTGTTTCAAAGCGCACCCCATCCGCGGCCGCCCGCCCACGCCCCGCCCCGCGTCGCCGCCCACCCGCCAGGGAGAGGCTCTTCAGCGCCGTCAGCTGCCCGACAGCTTCCGGCAGCTCCCCTATCGCGTTGCCGTGCGCCCACAGGCCCTCCAGTGAGGTGAGGCCCCATAACTCAGACGGCAGATCCCTCAGGCCGTTCCCGGCCGCGACCAGCCGCCGCAGCTCCGAGAGCGCCCCCAGATCGCCTGGCAGCGATCCCAGATCGTTCCCGGCGACGCTTAGGTCATGCAGATCTGAGATCTCCCAGAGGCCCGCGGGGAGCGACCGCAGGCGCAGGTCTGACAGGTCGATGCGGCCGGTGCTGGAGGCGATGCTGAGTTTGACGTACATCTGCCGCTCGTCGATCAGAGGGCCGCCATCGCCGTCGTCGGGCGCGGCACGGGGGGCGCGGTGGCCCGGGCGCGGCGCGGGGGCGGGCGGGCGGGCGGCCGGGGTGCGGCGGCCGGGGTGCGGTGCGCTGCACTGTCGCCGGGGGCATCCAAACGCGCTGCTGTGCCGCATGGTGACCAGCGACGCCCGAAAATGTGATTTTTATCGTGCAAATCGCCAATGTATGCGCTTCTGCGCTCGTAAATGCGGCTGTTGCAAGCTGACAGCCGAACTTTTTACAGCACTTGCGGGGCACCCAAGTAAACCGAGCGGGAGGGCAGACTATAATTAAATAATTTGTCACGTGTTGTTCATTATTCAATGTGTGAAGGATGCACGCGATGACTCAGAAGATCATCCATGGTCAGATCGTCTCGCACCTTTGGCTTTCCAACATACACATGGTTAATCCTGAAAAAGCCGCGAGTCTCTTGTGATGCCAACACCCCCCCCCCTGAAACGGTACCTGTAGCCTTTGCTACCTACAAAGCGCTGACCCAGTCAATGCAATCAGCTGCAACAGGACACAGCTATCATGATGGACGTGACGCATGTAGACCTTGACGCCCACGTAACTCAACATGTGCATGCGGAAACAGGCCTTCAGTGTGCAGCCTCGCCCGATTGTTGTCGAGGCGTCGTAAAAGCCAGGCATTCCTCCAAGTCAACGCAGGTGCCCCCAAAACACGCAAGCATGGCCTTTTCAATGGGTGACTTTCAGCGCGCGCCGAGTGCACTCCCAGGGGGAAGGGTGCGGCGCACCAGCCTGCGAACGCAAGGCAGCGCGCTGCGCACACACGTTTGGTTTGTCTCCCGCGCCTTGATGCAGGAACTGCAAAGCCGACGATAACCCCATGCCCAGCCGGCCGGCCCCTGTCGGGAGCAGCGCCGTTTTCGCGCTTGAGCAATGCTGCCTCGCCCCTCGCCGCGCCTCAGAGCGCCCCAATTGCGCCTGGGCGCGGCGGCGGCGGCGGCGAGTAACCAGGCATGGGCGGCGCCCGCCGGCCGCCTGGCCCCTAAGCTCGTCGCATGTAAGCAGGGGAAGGGCGCCCCTGGTAGGCGCAATTGGCAGTGCGGAGACGGAGCGGCGCGCTCGCACGCGCACAAAGGACGGGGGCGCCGCGGGCTGTCCGCCTTGCGCCAGGCGAGCGGCAGGAAGGTGCATGTGTGCGTCGCAAGGGCGCTCCGCCTTTAAATTGGACCAGTGCGCCTGCCCTGCCCCGTGCGCGCCGCGGCGCGCACCGCGCCCCAAAAACACAAGTAAAGCACACGAGCAAGTGCACCGGCCAGCCCGCGCCGGCAGCGTTCAAGTGTTGATGACATCACACAGCAAGCTGCCTGGGCAGGCGCCATCCCTGGGCGGTTTCTACGAGCGGTCCCGTTGATATGAATCTCATGTGTCATGGCTGGAGGAGTGCTGGCTTCCTTCTGAATACCGCCCGGGAGAGCGGGAGAGAGCGGGCTGAGCTGGGCTGAGCCAGGGGGGTGTGGGGGCTGTCACAAAAGACAGGGTGTCCCGCGGCGCGTGGCGCGGCCAGCGGCCGGCCAGGCCGCAATCGCCGCCGCAATGTGGGTGTTGGAGGGGGGAGGGCCGCGGGCGCCCCTGGGCACAGCCTGGCGTGCGGAGGGGCGCGGCGCGGCGGCTCCCAGCAGACGCGGCGCAGCCGGAGCGCCGCTCCGCTTTAAAGGCAGGGTGTTGAGCTGGCTCGGCTGCAGGTGGCGGCCCGTCCGATGATGTTCAGAGTGAATTGAGTGAGCGTGCGTGCGTGTGTGCGCTGGGGCAGCACCCGCGTCCGGCAAGCGGCAGCGAAGTCTCGGCACCCAGCCGAATTTGGGCGCAAGAAAGTGGAGAAGACAAAAGGTGCGGGCCGCACGCTGGTTGTTATGCCGGGTCGCGGAGTTGGCGCGCCCGTTTGTGCTGCCCGGGCACGAGTCTTGAGGGGGGGGCCGCGCCTTTGGGGCATCCCGCGGACAGCGGCGTCGGGGAGGAGGGTCATGGGGAGGGCGCGAGACGAGCCAACGCCAGCAGTGGCACGCGCGTTCAGTCGCAGGCTGGGGAAATGCACCCGCAGGTGGCACGAAGACGGAGGCAGCGTGGCGGCGCGCGCAACAGGCGCTCGCGTGCGCGGCCGCCCGGCGCGCCGAGGTTGGCGCGCCGGCGGCCGCGCGAGGGGGTGGGCTTGTTTTGCATGGCGCCGGGGCCGCGGAGGGCTTGCAGAAGTGCACGACACGAGGCGCGTAGGAAGGCGCCGCGACGAGGCGAGGGGGCGCGCGGCGCGGCGGCCGTGCCGCCGGTCGGCGGCCGTGCTGCGTGGCGGGCTAATAAGAGCCGCTGCGCCCGGCCGCGGCGCCCGCGGCCCCGCCGTCGGCGTGCCCGGCGAGGGCTTGATCAGGAGGCTAAGGGGCCCGAGGGTCAGGAGGGGTGCAGGGAGCAGGGAGCGGAAGCAAGCGGCTGCCGGCTGTTATGACCGGCACACGTGGGGGGCGGGCGACACGGACGCGCCTGCTCAAACCAGCGGCGCGCGCCCTCTGCGCTTGCGGGTGCGTGTTGGCTGTGGTCGTGCAGAGGGGCCTGGCGTTTGGACGGGCACTAAAAGTAATAAGCAGGGCTGGGGTCGCCCAGGCCTGGTGGATCTAAGTTCACCACTTGCGTTTCCCCCATATGAAGCCCCTGCAGCAGCTCCTGCTGCTGCTGCCGCTGCTGCTGCTGCTGTTGCTGCTGCTGCTGCCAGAGTTGCTGCTGTCCCGCCGCCTGCGGCATTCCGGCTGCATAGGCGGTGGTGTAGCCGCCGGCCCCAGTGCCTTGGGGGTACTGGAGCACTTGATACACCACCCCCTGCCCTTGGCCGGCGCCCAGCAGCGCCTGCTGCTGCTGCTGCTGCAGCGTCGCATGCTGATGGTGATGCTGCGCGCGTGCCTGCCCATACTGCGCGCCGGCAGCCGCGGGTACATAGGCTCCCAGCACATCCAGCGCCTGGCCACCCTGAGCTATGGCGCCATACGACACGGCCTGCTGCTGCTGCTGCTGCTGCTGCTGCTGCTGCTGCTGGGGGTGGTGCTGCTGCTGAACGTAGCTGCCATACTGCACCGCCGCGCCCGCGGCGCTCTGCTGCTGCGCCAGCTGGTATTGGGCGCCCACCCCCACCCCCGCCCCGGCGGCCGCGGCGCCAGCCGACGCGGCTTGGTATACGCCGCCGGCCCCCATGCCGCCGCCGACGGCGACGGCGGCGGCGCCTGCGGCGCCGGCCTGCTGCATTTGCTGGAGCTGCAGAATCGTGCTGGACGCGTCAAAGCCCACGCCGGCGAGCCCTGCTGCTGACGCGTACTGCTGCTGCTGCTGCTGCTGCTGCTGCTGCTGCTGCTGCTGCTGCTGCTGCTGCTGGGCGTATTGAAGGGCGACGTATTGCTGCTGCTGGGGGTGCTGCTGCTGGTGAGGTTGCCGCTGCTGCTGCTGCTGCATCTGCATAACAATCCCTGCAACGCTCCCATCTGTGCCGTAGGCACCGCTGCCGCCGCCGCCGCCAGACGGGTGCACTGGTTGCACATACTGCAACTGCCCGCTTGCGCTGCGCACAGCGACGGTTTGTGAGTACTGCTGCTGCTGCTGCTGCTGCTGCACGGGTAGCAGCTGCTGCTGCACGCGGCGTGGAGCCGGCCCCAAACCGGCAGATGCCTGGTTGTGCTGCTGCAGCTGCTGCTGACGGCGCGAGGCATACGCGGCCGCATGCTGCTGCTGCTGTTGCTGCTGCAGCAGCAAATGCTGCTGCTGCTGCTGCAGCAGATGCTGCTGCTGCGGGTACAGCGCCGGGTGCGCCTGCTGCTGAAACAGGTACTGCTGCGCCGCCGCCTGCCGCACGCCCGCGCCCGCGCTCGGCGCGCCGCCGCTGCTGTAGCTCGCATAAGATGAGCCAC
>NW_014010932.1:0-8373 GCF_000611645.1 Monoraphidium neglectum
GGGCGGACGAGGGGGGGAAGAGGGGGTGGTTAGGCTGGTTGGTAGCAGGTGGGAGGAGGCGCCCGCGGCGTGAGTCGCTTGTTGCCGGCTCTCGCCGCGTGCAAGTGCGGAACCACCCCTCTCCCGCCCGAGAGCAGACCCCCAGCGCCGGGCGCCAGCGCGCGGCAGACCAATCCCCTGAGCGGCGCGCGGCCCCCGGGCGCGAGCAGACAGCGGCGCGGCGGGGGGCCGGCGCGGTGGGGCTGCACGCGCATGCGCACCCCATGCGCACCTGCATTATGCGCTGCCCCTGCTTGACCATGCCAAAGCGCTCCATGTACGCCATGCTGTACCAGGTCGTGCTGCTGCTGGTGTTGCCCATGTCGCGCAGGCTGGCGAATGAGGGGAGCATCATCTCGGTGGGCAGGCTCATGCCCTTCTGGATGCCCTTGAGCACCGCGTAGCCGCCCGCGTGCAGCGCAAAGTGGTCCATGCACTTGGTGTAGTCCGGCACGTAGCGGCCCCAGTCGCAGCCGAGGACCTTCTTGCCGAAGACGCGGTACGCGGCCTCGGCGTACTGCCCCCAGGTCATGATCTTGGGCGTCACCTGGTGACGGGTGACGGGTGACGAGAGACGGGGCGGGGCGTGCGCATTCAGCGGGCTCGGGGCGTTGGGGCAGGCAGCCGCAGCTCGCGTTCTTGACAACCGCAAGGCCCGGCTGCTCAGGGCCCCCTGCGGCCTGGCTGCCCCACCAGGGCGCGGCGCCGGCCCCTGAGGCACAACGCAAACAGCGTGCGTCCCAGGCCGCTCCAGAACGGGCCGGGCGGCGGGCGCGGCCCAGTGCCGGCGCCTAGAGGCGCCCCGGCCGGCTCGCGCACGGGCTGGCGCGGAGGCTTCTGCGTGGGCGCGGCTGTCAGCGCCGTTGCGCACCCAGCCCCAAGGTCGAGTGCCAACCCTCCTTTGACGAATCCAAGGTGCCCCGCACCTTGGCGATGACGGCCTGCAGCATCTTCCCGGCCTCTACTGGCACGTCCTTGCCCAGGAACACGCCGTTGATGCCGTCCTCATCCGGCCCCCAGCTGATGCACCTGTCAGGTCCGTACCAGCATTGACCGAGCCGCGCGTCAGCCGTGAGCATGCGCACAGGGAGGTTTGGGGGCGGCCGCGCCGAGGGGCCGGGCCATGGGCGAGAGGCGCCCCGGAAGCTGCTGCGCCGGGGCCTCTGCGGCTGCGTCGGCATAGATGCCGGCGGCCCGTGCCCCGCATTGCTGAGAGACCACCGGGCCGCAGGCTGCAGGCCCCGCGCCCGCGCCCTCGAACCCCTTCCGGCCAGGCGCCCTGGCTGCACCCCGCCAACCCCCTGCAACCGCTCGTTGCCCCTATACCCCCCCCCCCAAATCTTCAGTCAGTATAAACGCGCCGCGCTCGCCTGTATGACGCGTCGTCCTGGCCGGTGTGCACGCGCTCCGCGTGCTGCAGCTCGTACTTGCAGCGGCTGTACAGCGACGGCTTGTTGGTCATCAGCATGGCCGCGCCGCCCATGCGGAAGATGGCGTTGGCCACGAGGAAGTCCTTGTGGCGGCCTGGGTAGAAGCAGTAGGTGGTGATCTCAGCCGGCACGAACAGCGCGATGCTGTTGGGGTGCGCCTGCGGGGCGGCGGCCCGGGCGGGGTGGGGTGGGGTGGAGGGCTGGTGAGCGGGCGGTCTGATTGGCGGCGGCGTAGTAAGGGCGAGGACCTCGCCGTGGCGCAGGCTGTCCAGATGCCCCCACAGGCTGCTGGAAGCACGCTCCAACCACTAGCACACAGTTGCACACACGCGCACAGGCACAAACGCACGCGCCTGCTGAGCTTGAAGTTTAGACACGCTCGCAGAGGGTGCGTGCACACCCGCATGCATGTACGCGCTCACGTCTACACACACAAAGACACACACACACATACACTCCATCACACATACACACACTCACTCCCTCACACGCGTGTCCACACACGCACAAATACAAACACACACACACAAACCAGACACAAATGCACAATAACACACACGAAACCAATCACAAGCGACACCCCCAGCAACACAGGCCCACACCCCTCCCCAATCCCGCGTCCCGCACCTTGAGCATGTCCCTCACGAGGCCGACCGCCACCACGCCGATGCTGCAGCCCATGCCCCCCAGGTGGTAGGCCTGGATGTCGCGGCGGAACTTGAATTTGTTGATGAGCATGGACGCCAGGGACGGCGTGGGGCAGAAGATGCTGCAGTTGGAGATGAGGATGTCGATCTGCTCGGGCTTGATGCCTGGGGGTGGTAGTGGGATATACAGGCGTGCGTGCAGAGTGTGTGTGTGTGTGTGTGTGTGTGTGTGTGTGTGTGTGTGTGCGTGCGTGTTTTGGATTGGGGGAGTTGCGCGAGAGCAAGGGAGTGGGCCCACAGCACAAGGAGGGCGCCTTCCCATCGGCGCCTGAGAGGTCATTCCCCTACCCCCTTTCCCGCCCTCAAAGCAACAGGGCAGGCGGCGGGGCGGGGGGGGGGGGCTGCCATTCGTCCCAGAGAAATGGGTGTGTAATGGTTGCGGCGCGTCTCCGGCTGCAAGGTTTTCGGGGCTCTGCAAGCAGGGCGCCCCCACCCCACCCATACAAGCTGCCTGTAGCTGCCCGCAATGGCGTGCCGCGGCTTCGTCGGCGCTAGGCGGCCTTCGCATCTTGAGGCCGCGCCTGGCCGCAAAGCCTGTGCGCTGCGCGCCTTCGCATGAGGCCTTGGCCGCACCCTGCCCTCCTGTCCACCGCGGGCGTGCGCCGCCGGCCCGCCTCCCCCCGCGGCCAAGCGCCGCCCCGCCTCGCCCACGTGCCCCTCCTCGGCCTCGCCTGTGGCCCCAGTCCCATCGATTTTGCATGCAGCGCACCCGTCTTCTCCAGCAGGTCTGACACGGCACCGCCCATGACCATCTCCGCCTCCAGCATGGCTGTCTTCATATCAGTCTTGGGCTCGTCTGCGATGGAGGGGTGGATGGCCGGCGGCAGGTACGTGCCGTCGACATCCAAGCCGCTCTTCTTCACCACCTTGAGCTGGAACTGAGTGTTCTCCTCGATGTACATCTGCGAGGGGGCGGGGCGAAGGCGGTGCTGGTATTGCGGCGGTGCAGGCGCGCAGCGGTGCAGGGGGCAGCGGGCAGGTGCTGTAGTGCTCCCGGGGTGGGCCCCGGTGGCGCATGGCCGTCCACGTGCTTCAAGTCTGATTATTCAACGATATCAGATGAATGGCGCCCTGCTCAGGGCAACGTAGCGGTCGCTTGGCCTCAGCGCCCCCGGCGCGCATCGGCGATGGCTGATGGGCAGTGACTATCAGCAGCGGGCTCTGGAAAGCTGCTGAAGGGATTCTAATACACACTTTCATGGCTGCCGGAGCCTTTGTTGGGGCGGCCTGGGGCCCCTGCGGGGCCGGCTGTGGTCAGCCCAGAACTCACCGACCAGCGCTTCGCGTTCTCCCCTCCAGTGGTGTGGTTAACTTTATACTCTGCAGGGGGCTTGTACACCGAAAAATCGAGCATGTAGCAGCCGGGCGCCATCGCGGAGGAGGGCTGGCGCGGTCGCGCGTCCGCTGCAGAGTGATAAAATCAGCTCACTTCAACTTGTACAAAATTGATGTGGTCGGCCATACACTGAGATGAAGGCGTCTTCGGCAGAACGCAGGAAGAGCACTGTTGTCGCACCCGGCTCAGCCGGGTGAGGGATTTTGCGGTCAATGGAGCCGGGCACGGTGTACTCCTCAATTATCATAAAAACGCGTGTTAAATCATATACTTAAGCACACCCACCCACCGATCGGCTGTCGTTGTGCTTCCAGTAACACCGTTGCTCCGCGTCTGGTATCGGCGATTTGGGCCCAGACCGGCATGGAGGCCCGCACCAAAGAGCATGAAACTGGGAGGTGGAATCACAACAGAATTCTCAGCGGTGGTTCTTGCCACGACCGATAGCGGTCAGCGCACGGGCCGATGTCGGCAATGCCACGGGCCGTGGCCCACGGCGGAATGGGGACAGGAGATGGCTGCTGCAACAGGTGCATGCGGGCTTCTGAACTGATACAAAACCAATAACAGAGTTCACTCTCAGGCATCAAAATGGTCCTGAGCTGCCACGAAGTGAGTGTGCGAAGCTTGGCTGCGACTGGGCGCACGAAAGTGATTCGTCGGCACAGCAGCAAGCCGCAACAGCGCAGAGCAACAACAAGCCACTCACTCTGGGCTGGAGTAAGGGTTTGTGAGTGCACGGCGTAAGCCGGCGGTGGTCAGACGGGTAAAATCGGTGTGATGGGGGGAGGGGCTACATGGCATGACGTGCCAGGTACATGCACGGTTGGGCGCAGAGCTGTTCTGCTGACCGTCTGTTTCAAGCCATCACGCTGCGCTTTGCAGATGTGAGTGGCTTGTGGAACGCGCCTTCTCATCCTGTGTCCAGCCAAGGAGCCGAGCACAGGCGCGTCAGCAGCGCCAGAACATAGGCTCACCAAATCACTGCGCGGACGAAAGGTCTGCATGCACTGCTCGGGGAGCCGCTCGCACAGGAGCGCACCAGAACCCCAACAAGCCGTCCTCCTGCCAAAGTCTGGGAGGCCGTGCCATGCCGTATAGCATGCGTTTCTCCCAAATTCAAATCGAGGCACAGCACGACTGGTTGACCCCTGGCCCTGCGGTGTTGCAGGAATGCGCTTGCAACGTGAGCTGCCTCATGTTCTGTTTGGCGTGCCTGGCAGTCATGTGCGCCCTACAATGGGAAGCAATTGTATTCGGCGAGCAGCAGGGATGGGTTGTTCCTACATGGCAATCAGGGTCCATGCATCAGGCTCCTGACGTGGGCCGGTTACGGCTGCGAGCAGCCACATGCAAGCTCGGAAGGTCACGGTCGCCACACCCTGGAGAATGGGCAGGCACGACGGAGCACAAAGAATCAGGTGACTCTTTCGCCGTCAAGTACTTGCACACATCAATCTTGCTTGTTTGCTGATATAGACGAAATTCCGTCGTATCATGCATGCAGCAACGATGGCGATTACCGTGGGGCGCCTAGAGTGGTCACCACCGTAGACACCGCACACGGCAGATGTGGCAAGCAGCAGTATGCTCAAAGCGAGTGGGGTATGTATCCCTGCCCGTACCCGCGCCACCGATACATCCCTCCTGCTTATTGCGAGGATCTCATGCAGATGCTGCATATCATACCTCACGCGCTCGGCTCGGCTATGTGGTGCAGCTTTGCTGGCCTTGAACCAACAGGATGTGTCCTTTTGCGACTCCTGCCCCCCTACAAAACGACGCACACGCCGCCAATACAAGCCATCAAGACACACTTTTAGCCTACGCTGCCAATGTGCGCTACCAGCAGACACTCATGACACAGCAAAACAGTTGCATGCGCATTCCGCCATCCATACCGTTGAACCTCACACCAATGCGTGCTCATGGGCCAAGAATGGCAACATAACTAATCCCACCCAAGGTCTTGTTATATTTGGGTGTTTCCACCCAGGTCCTTGCAGTTGTCAATACTGCGTAATGCAACGAAGAGGCATTGCGCCAGCTCAAACATGGTCAATCGTACGGCCTTGGGCTGTAAATCAGGCCAGCAGTGTGAGTCTTGTGCATGTTCCGCAGTCCCGGCGACAACGTGATTCTGATACACCTGAGGCATGTCGTGTCAGCAATACTTCAAGCAACCGGGGCTCCAGAGCTTGAAGTGGGGTCCTGAAACGCTACGGTACCATATTGCTATCGTCACCGTTGACCGCCCCGCATGATGCAGCCAGCCTGCGGCTGGTGCCTTGTTTGCCGACTCCTGGGAGCCCGTGGCGCTGGAACGTTTTCAGATATTTGTTTCACTTGTCTACGTCCCCTCGGGCCCCCAAAACCAGCGGCCGCGCGAAGCACGGGAACAGCAGCGGGCAGGATTTTTGCGCGGCGGGTGTAAGCACAGGCGGTCCACCTCCGCAGCCTTCTTGTTTTGTTTGTTATGTGGAGCGAGCTTCCCAACTTCATCGGAGCTCGTTCCTGCAGCGAGAGCCAAGCGCAGTGTGGCATCCGATAGCGTAGAAGAGCGTCCAAGGTGGGCAGCTACTGCGTGAGGGTTCAGGGCATGCATTGCATAGTTGTGAACGGTGGGGTCTCATTGGCGCACACTGCGGGCGGACCGGGTCTCGCTGCCCGAACTGCGCACTGTTGGGTTGTCGCGCACGCACTCGGCGGCTTGCAAGGGTACCTCTAGTGAACGTGGGACCGGCCTGCCCATGGTGCACACCCTGGCCGGTGCGGGAGCTCCCGTTCCCAGGGTGCATCAAGGTCCGCTGCCCGCGGCACGGAGTCAAGGGGCGCTCAAGCTTGTCTTTGAAGTGTTGCTATCACGATCAGCGCACGGCTGGCCAGCTTATGGGCCTCCATGGGCTCTTGGCAAGGCCTTTCGGAAGCAGTGGCAAAACGTCGTGCGTATCCTGAGCCATTGCTACGCGCCCTGGCTGTGGTGATTGCTGCCGTTCACAGGATTGCTCCACCGGGCCTGGCCTCCGTGCCGTGAAGCCGACGTACCCGTCGCGACCTCGCCGGTCCTTGCTGGCGCATAGCGTGGGGCCCCGTGACCTACCCTTGTTGGTCCCAGCCCGTGCGCACGCGCCAAGGCAGCATGGGAGCCCCAAAGCGATCCCCCAGCTTCTCTCATCGCCCCGGCTTCCCTAGCGGCCTGCGCGTGCTGCTGGTGGACAGCGACGTGGAGGCGCGCGCACGCACAGAGGAGCAGCTGCGCGCTTGCGACTACTCGGTGAGGCGCGCCTGCCCAGGAACCATGTGACTAGCGGGGGACTGGTGGTGGGGGAAGAAACGCTCCCGCACACTATGCGCCCGTCATCTTAGCGCGGCCGTGAAACGCTCGGCGCCGCGTCGCTCGCCGCCTCCCCGCGCCGATCGCGACGCCAGCCGCCCGCGGCCGAGCGCCAAGCCCCCCTCCCCGACGCCCCCGCCCCCTTCACGGCTGCAGGTGACCTCGTGCGCGTCGTGCGCGGAGGCCGTGGTCCAGCTCAGCTCCTGCAGCGCGTCGGCCTTCGACGTCCTCCTCGCCGACAAGGGCGCGATCGGCTGCGTCGCCGCGGCGACCGCCGCCGGCGCGGCCGCCAAGGCCGGCCGCAGCGGCCTGCTCGACTCCTGCAGGGGCGTGCCCTGCATCCTCATGGCCGCGGACCCGAGCCCCGATGACGTCATGCAGGGCGTCAGCCTCGGCGCCGTCGACTTCCTTGCCAAGCCGCTGAGCCAGCTGAAGCTGCGCAACATCTGGCAGCACACCGTGCGCAAGATGATGGGCGACATGCGGATCCAGTGCGGCGGCAAGCCCGAGCCGCTGGACCGGACGGCGTCGAGCCTGCCGGCGGCGCTAGCTTGCATCGACGAGCAGCAGCCGCAGCTGCAGCCGCAGCAGCAGCCGCAGCAGCAGCAGCAGCAGCAGCAGCTGCAGCAGGACCAGCACACAAAGCCCGGCCTGCCCCCCCGCTCCCCCGGCGTCGCGCGGCCGCCGCCCGTGCGCGCGCTGCGCGCGGGGCACCGCCCGCCGCACGCCTGCGTAAGCAGCACCAACCTCGCAGCTTCAGGGCCAGAGCCGATGGATGATGACGCAGAGTTTGATTTTGAGGCGGCGGAGCCCCCGCGCGCCCCCGCGCCTGCCTGCGACGACGCCACGTGCGCCGCGCCGCGCCCCGCCGCGCCCGCGCCCGCGCCGTCTGTGAGCGCGGCGACCGCCGCCTGCACTGCTGCAACGGCGACCGCGACGGCGACGGCGACGCACATGACCGCGCCCGTGCCGTCGTGCGGCGTGCCCGTGTCGGGCGCGCTCGCACCGCTGTCGGCGGGCATGGTGTGGGGCATGCCTATGCCCGTCGTGCGCGCCCCCGGCATCGTGCCGCCAAAGAGCGCCGCGCCAGCGGCGGCGCCGCCGCTGCCGCAGGCGGCGGAAATGGGCGGGCCCTGGGGCTACATGGGCGGCGGCTGCCCCATGCCGCCGCCGTTCATGGCGCCGCCCCCCTTCATGATGATGGCATCGACCGGCATGTGCGGCCCCTACGGCGCGCCCCCCGCCTACGCCGGCGCGGGCTACGCCTGGCCCGCGCAGCAGCAGCAGCAGCACCACCAGCAGCCGCAGTACCAGCAGCCGCGCCCCGCCGCCGCCGCCGCCGTCGCGACCGGCGCCGCGGCCGCGCAGGCGCTGGACGCGAGCCTGCTGTCGCTGCTGGGCAGCGCGGAGGACGACGGCGACCTGGATCTGGACGACATGCTGCCAGACCTCAGCGCTGCCGCCGACGCCGCCGCCGCCGACGACGACGCCGACGCGCCCGACGCGTCCCCCACATCCGCCCACGCG
>NW_014010931.1:0-3612 GCF_000611645.1 Monoraphidium neglectum
CAGGGGCCCACCCGCATCTCCTCTTGATGCCGGCCACCCAGTGGCCACAAAAATCAAATCAGCAAGCTCTGTGCACTGTGACGCCACCTAGGGCGCAGGCAGCTGTGGCTGCCGAGCCCGGCTGATTACTCATCTCACGCCGCCACGTGCTGCCATGCTCGTGCACAGCACGCGCCTGAGCTTCCGCTTGCATCGTTGTCGCGAGCACAGCCGCTGCAAGCCCTCCGCAGGCCCCTCGATTGAGTGGCCCATCGCGATGGGATTGGCGAGCTCCCACATGCCACTCTCCCGCAAACCTCTCCTCATGTCAGCACGAGCAAACTTTCTAGGGCAGTGGGCGTGCACAGCAGCTGCAGCAGTGGCGGCGACTCTCTCTCTTTGGCGCGCGCGTGCACTTGGCTCTCAGAGGTACTGCTCGCTCACTTGTGATACAATGACGGCTTTATATGCGTTATTACAACAGATGAGTGTGCAAGCTTGACGGACGAAAGTCAAAGCTATCGGCGTCCTGACAGCTTCTGGCCTCTTGAGCTTCCTCAAGAAAGCGCAACGTCAAGTCTTGTGACCCATGTGGCGGACCTGTGAGGCCCTCCACTGCAGGCAGGGCTCTGTGGCATAATAACAACATCCCGGCCAGCTGCAAAAGCAACAAAACAGCTGCAACTGGGCAACATGCTTGCGGTGCAAAGCTGAGAGCAGGGCGCCGAAGCTGCTGGTTGCATGCGTGATAAGAAAGTCAGCGCCATTATCACCATTGGAGCGAGGTTTTTTTGGAGGCAGGCGAAGCAATTAATGTACAGGGCACATTGCGGCATGCGCAGCTGTGCCTGCAGGCCTGGCCCGGCTCGAGGGGTGTGACCACTGTAGATGTGGGGTTGGTGGCGAGGACAATTGAATGGGTGGGGCTTATGTGACCGGTCTCGGCGTGGCCAGCCGCGGCCGCGTGCTGACGGGCAGGCGGGCGTGGAGGGGCGGACTCGGCGGAGCCCGCGGGCGCGCCTCTGTTATGTCGCGCGGGACGCCGACCAGGCACGCCTCTGCCGCGGCCCGGCTGTCAGGGGCGCCTGCGCACACGCGACGCGGTCGGTCAGCTGCTGCTGACTGCTGTTGGCCGGCGCGCGGGTGCGGGGATAGCTCAGGCGCCGGCCCGAGGCCTTGCCGCGGGAACTTCCCCGGTGCGAGCGCACGCGTGGGGAGCGGTTCGGGAGCGCCGCTCCTTTGTTGCGCGGCGCTTGGGTCGCACCGAGAGGCACGCCTCTATGTGGGTGTCGCTTTGGGGCCGAGTGGTCACGCGGGGCGGCGCGTGACCAGAAGTTGCGCAACGTGATCCGCTGTGATGCGGGGTGCACTGCCGCTTTTACGCGTGGGTCAACGGTGGGACTTGGGAGCTTGGTGAGCTCCTTCGTGCCGGCACTCCCCCGACTTTACGGTGGCGGCTCCGCCGCCTGCTCTGGGCGGGCGGACCTTTCAACAAGAGACGGCGCTGCGGCCGGCCTCTGTTCCTTTCGGATCCGGTGTGAGGGAATCAGTCCTTTGCAGCTGACAGCGGGGTGAGCGCTGCGACGGTCTGGATGAACCCGAGCGGCGGGCAGGCGGGGCGCCTGACCGTTTGACCTGAGGGAGGTTTTGGGGCCCGCGGTTGACGCCGCAGGAGGGGGAAAGGAGGGGGCGGCGAATCGCAGGGGATGAGACGCGCGCTGAATGAGGCGGCTGCGCAGAAGGTGCACAGCAGTTGGGTGCTGACTTAAGCACCTAGAGGCTGCGGATATGTATATGTAAGATCGAAGCTGTCGCTGGCCTTAAGTTATGAGAGAAGCTCAGCTATAACAGGCTGTCGCTGTCGCTGTTGCTGACCTAGAGCTCTGCTGGAGCTCTGAAACTCGGCGGCGCTTAGCAACGGCACTGCTCGGTGCCTTGGCGGTCGGCTCTCGCGGGAGGACGCGAGATCAGCGGGCCCAGTGACCTCTCTGAGTTTGGCACGCTTCGCTGTCTCGGGGGCCGGGAGGCGGACGGCGCAGGGGCTGCCCTGGACAGTCCCTCGGGGCGCGTGCGGTGCGGGGCGCTCAGCGACCGGAGCTGGCGCAGTCGGTAGGGGGGTCTCTGCCCACTTCCTCCGCTGGTGCTCGGGAACAACGCTGGCCCGGGGCCGGACGGTCGCCGGAGGCGATCTGTAGGGTACCGGAGGGTGCGGGTGCAGGCGGCGCGCGCGCGAGCGCTGACGCTGCTGGCGGCTGTCGCCGGTGGTGAAGGGAGCGCGGACGGCGGCTGGGCGCCGGTCCTGAGGCGCTCGCTGGGAGGCGGCGGGGGCGCACGAGTCCGCGGGGGGACTCGGGTGGTCTGGTCTCTGGTTACACGTTCGCTCGTTCACTTGATCACGTATTCACTTGATTCGCTTGATCAGGTATTCACTTGATTCGCTTGATCAGGTATTCACTTGATGCTCCAAACAGAACTCGCTCTCAACTTTATACTCAACCCAAAACGTACAATGACAGTTGAGCTTCCACCTGCCGGGCTTCCAGCTTCGTCAGTAAGTGTGATATTCCTGGAATATTCCTGAAGCTGGAGACGCATAGCTCCCAGGGGCAGGGCCCAAGCGACGGGCGGACCCTTCTGGGGACTGCAGCAGCTACCACGCAGGCGTCGGCGGAGTCATGGTGACCCGACAACCGCTCTGCGCAGCTCTCCGTGTCAACAACAAATATAAACAGAACAAATGCATTCCTGAACATGCAGGAGCCTGCGCCTCGGCCTCTGCGGGATCACTCGGGTCAATCACAAAGTGTGATTCCCCGTTGTGACGAGACCAGTGAGGCGCACACATCGCAATATGCTAATAAAAGCCCAAGAAATCGGCAGACGCGGAGCGGGAGGGGCAGCAGGCAATTTGGCACAGTCAAAGCAGCAGCGGCTGCATGGCGCATACTGCCGCGTGGGTGCCTGCCCAGCCACCTGCACTCACTGCTGCGCCTGTCACGCCAGGTCATGGCTGGCACACACAGTGTGGCGGGGTACGCAGTATCCCGTTACACTTAATAGGCTTGCGTACTATTGGAAAGCATGCATCAAGCAACGCTCCGCAGGTTGTTGTGCATCTCCGGTGCAAGCGTGGCAGCTGGTTGAGTGCTCAAAGGAGCCACTACTATCCACCTCCATGATTGTGTGCGATGATCTTTGATTGTATGTGCAGGATGCATGGCAGGGCTGCAAGCCGTGCCAACGAAGGCAGCTGTATGCATGTGCAGTCGTGGCGCGTTGTGCTGAGTTTTAGAGTCACAACTACGGTTCTGCATGCGCTGAGTGCACCCGCCCTCACACCCACATGGTCTGCAAGTGTCATGCAGCAGCCAAGGCACCCATCAACGTTCAACATGGCATTAGAAACTCATAGCAGATTTCAAGTATGGTGCAAAAAGGATACCTTTGTCCTGGTGACATGCATGTCATCACATGCGATGGCCCCATGCTCAAACTTTGTAGTCAATTTCAAACTGGCTCAAGTTGACAACGGATTGGTACGCGTCAAAGATCTCTTTCGTTATGCATGTGCTGTCAACGGCGACAACGGCAACAAAGTTGTTGAGCGGCAATGATGGAACACGCAGAGAGAGA
>NW_014010931.1:4190-8943 GCF_000611645.1 Monoraphidium neglectum
AGTGGAACACGCACCCCTTTAACGTTGACAACGACGCTGCGCCCGACGTCGAGCGGCGTAGTCACTGCAGCGGCCGACACCCAGCCAGCACCAGCGGTGGCTTTGCAATCAATGATCAATGGGAGCTGGAAAGCGTCTGGGTACACAGACACGACGCCAGGGGCGCCAGGCGCCAAGCCCACATTCGTGACGACAAGGCGGAAGTCCACTGTGTTGTTGGCCCCCCTCTTGCCACGACCGGTGACAAAAAAGTCGGGCAGAGGTTTGGCAAGTACTTTGTAGTCTAATTCAAACGTGTTATCTGAATATCCGACGTCAAACTTCTCGTCTGCCTCAAGTGTGGCGCAATCTGCGATGCAAAGAAGGCATAAGTTGGTGTGTGTGGGCAGCCATGTGCACGTGCACGGCCAGGCAAAAGAGGCTGACTGCAACTTGTTCCTCGCACTTGGCTGGGGTGTGGGGTGCAATGCAAAATTTTCACTATATTTCAACATGTCTTGATGTGTTATCATTGCACGCTCACGTATGCAAGCAAAATCAGTAATGGGCGCGTGTGCATGTGGGCGCTTGTGAGCAGCTCACGCGCGAGCGCCGGGCATGGGTTGATTCGAGGACAGGTGATATAATGCAGTGTGCGCCTGCGCATTACTCATCGAATAATCCTACTACCCTAGTCTGACCTGATACATGCACAAAAAGAGATAAGTTCACTACATGTTATCTCGTGTGATGACGCGACATACATGTGCACGCCGCAATTCTCCAGACGTCTGTTGGTTTCCTTTCTGCCACCAGGCATTTCTGCCAGCGTCTGATCAGAGCGCGGCAATTGCCTATCCAGTCACTGCGGCCACCCTGCGTCGCTCTCCCCGCCCCCCTGAGCATGTACTTATCGACTCACCTCCATCAACATAGCCCACGAGCGTTTTTTCTCCTGGTGTTGATGGAGCCAGGATCCCCGAAATCACGGCAGTCCTGACCTTCCCACCAGGCGGCAGCTTGTCGTTCTTCAGTGTCGCCGTGAAATCAGCCGGAACGTTGCAAGATGCAGAAAAGTTGGTTCCTTTAGGCACTGTCCAGAACTTGATGGTGCCCACCTTGCCGGCCTGGGTGCCTTGATTAGACACTGTGACTTTCACATCGAACTTTGCAGATGCAATTGCTGCGCTCCAGTACAGGCCTTCAAACCTGCACGACAAATGACAGGGGGGCAATCATTAGGGCCAGGCTATGTTTTTTTGCGCACGACTGCATTGCAACAGCCTGCCTGCTGCCTCCCTGCCTGCCTGCCTGCCTGCATGTACCTGCACGCCTCCCGAGATAATTGGTGCCCGTCGCAGCAAATGTGCCAGCTCTCGCGCCGTTGGCTATTCAAGGCTGAAGCTCACTTGCCCTTTCTAGCCCAAACAACGTCGTTGAAGGCGAGGTCTGGTGTCGGCTCAGTAAGGCTGGCGTATTGGATGGCGTCCTGTTTATGTTGTCGGTGGTGAATGGCAGTAATGCCGTCAGAGCCGGGGCAACTACAATCACTTAAAGTTATGCAGGAGGAGGACACTTTTTTGTGGGCGTGATGTGGACGATGAGCAGCAACGTGAATGTGCACATCAAGGACTTTGCGCAAAGTCATTTTTTGCACCTGGTAGAGGTTGCCGTTGTTGTCGGTGTTGTTGGCCACCTTGCACGTGCTGTCGATGACCACGCGAAGCGTGTGGGCCCCAGCATTCTTGGGGGCCTTCAACCCTCGGACTGAGACCAGCCGGCCAGTCTTTGCCGGTAGTGACGGCAGCCGCACCAACTTGTCACCGACGGCGTTGCACGTCTGGATGGCGGGCTGGTCCACCCACACCTGCATGCAGAGCGGGGATGCGCCCGGCGAGCGATGGATCCACATTATGTTATATGAGAGTGAGCAGGACGGAGCGCTGCCAGCTGCCGAGCTGACAAGGAAGGCAGACTGCATGACGGGAACAAGTAGGCGCGTGTAGCGGGCCAACACACGCTTGCAGCGCAATGGGAGACCCTGTCCAGGCATTGTGGTCATCATGGCCTGTTTCTTGCCTGCACGCGTCAATGCTGGCTGCCACTCATGCTGCTTGATGCGGCCAGCTGTGAGTGTCGATTTTGTGCAGCGAATCACCCCGGCCGTGCCGACGCCCTTTGCACTGACCGGTGCAAGCTCCCGCCGCCCATGCGGCATCAGGTGAAAAGCCAACCCCCGCTCGCCTGGAGGGTCACAGGAGGCGATCTGTTGATTCCAAAATTAATGACGCGAATTCCTGCCGAAAACGAGCTGCCACTGGCAGGGAATAAGGGCAAGATGGATTCAATCCTGGTGAGAAGCAGTACGTCCTTTGTGGAGTCGTAGGGGAAATCCGGGGGCGCGACGACTGCTGCTGCTGCGGGCTGCTCATTGCCTTGAGGCTGGACCTCAGGCGGCTGCAAGTCCCGCCAAGAATTTGGGATGCGGGCGTTGGCGCCGCCGGCTACAAGATTGGCGTGCCGCTTGTTGAAGGGGGTGACGGGGATCCGGTTGATGATGGGGACGTCCTGCGAGGCACCTGAGGCGCAGCGCCGACCAGGCAAAAAGGAGGGTTGCGTTGGTGTGTTGCTTTGAGTTTGCAAACTGCCAAGCCAGCACGGTTGTTGGTTCGGACGGCGGGGGCAGGCGGGAAGGCCGCCAAGAGCGTGCACGCCTGTCAGGACGACACGGGCATTGAGCGAGACCTGCCAGGTGCTTATGTTCTATGCGTACACGTACCATGCCTGCTGTGTCAGTTATTGTTCCACTCAACCCACCCGCATGATGGACTAGTAACAGTCCACTATTTTTTGGCAGTCCGCCATTTGGGTGCTTTGTGCATCATCAGCCATGCCCAGTCGCTCAAACACCAGTGTCCTGTCCCAGTATCAATTCATCACACAAACTCGCTCGTGTCAGCCGACTCCGCACGGCCCTGCATGCACAGCCCCGGTTTGTCTTGTTATGGTTCGCGAACAAGCGGCCTGGGCAGAGCCACTCCCATGTCACCCGCCGCACACCTGCTGGCAGGATCACGAAATTTGCCGCGATGACAAGGAGCACCAGCAGCGCCGCAGGTCTGTATTCGCACGCTGTCATGTACAGGGCACCTGCCCGTGACACCATGGTTGTGAGGCGCTCGGTGGCGCGCTTGGCCGTGCTGTAGGTGCCTGGCAGGCGCATGGTAGGTGGAGGGGGCACAGCATGTCTGGGCAGCAGCGGCACCAGAGTGTTGTTGAAGACTTGCAAACCCTTACAACTGGCATGACAGCCTCAACACGTTCGGCGCGTCAGTCAGTCTGGCGTGTTCGTGGGGCATCGGCGTGTTTTCCAAGGAGTCTGGTGACTACCTTAACGTCCTCCGAAAAAGTCTCGTACATGCGACGTTGTTCCCAAATTAGCAACACCAACCACGGACTCCACCAATGAGGGCTTTGATGGCCGGCCACAGGTCCGCACTTCGTTCAAGTCCACACACTCGGCGTCCACATTCTTGACGCCTATCGGGGACGTAAAGAAAAAATTAGGCGAGCAAATTGTGATGCAACGTGCGAGCTGCAAATATCTTGTGGTGTCGGCCCAGAGCTGCAGCCACCATGGTCACTTGAATCTTCAAATGCATGGCACTCGCATGCGCCCTGCGCCATGCTGCATGCAACTGGCCAACAGGTGTGACAAGTGCGCACAAGCGAGCTAACAGAGGGGAATCTAAAAAAGTGTCAGTGGTTGCCCCCCAGGTTCTGGTCAGGTCAGCCACCATTCATGCGGTAACCACCAAGCTGCTGGAACGCCCTAGAGTCACAATACACTTCGATATACATCTTCAGTATGGATTCCCTTATGATCAATATACGTCAATTTGTACTGAAGTACATATATTCACAAAGCTCGTGTCGGCATTACTCTAGGTTGCGCCGCCGGCTCAGTTACAATACAAGTTACAAAAGGTCGGTCAACGCTGACCGACCTCTGACACCATGCACATGCACCAGCATTACCACAGAGGAAACGGCATCAGCAGGAACCGTTTGCAGCCCAGCAGGCACAATCAAGTAAGATAAGATCAGGCAACTGCCAGGAGATGTGGAGCCAGCCGAGAAACGCGCCGCTGCGGCATGGGATTGCCCTGCGGCGATCCCATGAGTCCCTGCCTGCGCCCGCCTTTCATGCAGGCTGCCGCCCGCACCAAAACAGCTGGCGCCGCCGGCCGCGGCGCCAGCTGACGCGCAGGCATCGGCGGCGGCGCCCGTCTGATCCACCCCGCCGCATCGCCAGATGCCGCACAGGTCTGCGGCCCACGCCCGCGCTGGCGCCGTGCGACGCCTCTGCCACTGCTGCTGCTCGCCAAGGCCCCGCCTGAGGAAAATGGGCCTCCTCGTCCCAAACCTCTCGCTGCGCCGCCACCAGCGGCGCCCGCCGCCACGCCTGACGATACTACCGTGTCGCTGAAGTCGCCGCCGCCGCCGCCGCCGCCATCCCCATCGCAGCCGATAACAGGTTCGCCCCCTGTGTTGCAAGAGGTTGTGCAGGTACGTCAGCGCAAGGCCCTGGATGAAACCACTGTTCTCCTTGCCCAGAGCGACCTGCTCCGCACCAATCACAATCACAACCACATGCGGGCGTGTGCACAATCACAAAAACATAGACACACACGGACATCTTGCGCACCCGCACATGCACGCACGTGTGCGTACACACACACACACACACACACACACACACACACACACACAC
>NW_014010930.1:0-8363 GCF_000611645.1 Monoraphidium neglectum
GCGCCACACGCGCGGCCGCGCCCCGCAACCGCCGCGGGCCCGCCGCTGCCGGCGCTGCCTGGGCCGGCCAGCCCGCTGGCGCCGCTGGCGCGGCTGCAGAGTCTGGTTTCGCTCAACCTGTGCGCAACGCGCATCGGAGACGACGCGCTCGCGCCGCTGGCGGCGCTCACTGGACTCACTGCGCTCGACCTGTCGGGTGCGTCCACAAGCTTTGATCTCCCCCCCATGCATGCTCGTGGCGCCTCTCAAGAACCACACCTCGCGTCGTCACTGCCGCCCCCAATCCCAAAACATCGTCACCTGCCCCGCGCCGCCTGGCTCCCACCCGCTGAACCTCACCCGCTGAAGTACCGTGTGTACGGCCTCTTCTCTTATGGGCTTGCACCAACGTGGTTACATAGTCGCACCATCGGTATGTCATTAACACCGTCACCCCCTTGTCGTCACCCATAGGAAACCCCCGGGTGACTATCCGCGGCGTCGCCACTGCCATCCTCCGCGCGACGGCCCCCTGGCCCGCCACCGCCGCTGCCGCGCACCCCTCCGCCGCGGGCCCCTCGGCCGCCAGCCCGCCCGCGCCGCCCCTGGGCTGCCGCAAGCTCGCGAGCCTGAAGCTGCGCGACTGCGGCGCGCCGGACGGCGGGCGCGGCTTTGAGGAGCTGGCGTCCATCCTGGCGGGCTCTCTGCGCAGCCTGGACCTGTCGTGCACGCGCGTGGGCAGCCGTGGCCTGCTGCAGCTGGCGCCTTTGACCGGTTTGACCGAGCTGCTGCTGGACATGTGCCCCGTGACAGACAGCGGCTGCCAGGTGGGCGCAGCCTGGCGGCGCTCACGCGCGGGGAAAGGGGCTGCTTTGGTCGCATCATGATGCGCCGCGGCGGTTCCGAGTGCCCTAGTTTTGCAGCGGGCCCCCCACCGCCAACGAAACGGGGCGTGCAGGCTCCCTCAAACAGGCTCGGCTGTCGGGGGCAGGCCTGCCCCGCGCGTGTGTCCACCCTCAAGGCAACCAACGCACGCTTGCACACGCACGTGACAGCCCGCGCACGTGACAGTCCAAGCAATAGCATGCGCTCATCTACACACACAGGTGTTCTCATCACTAGCCAACTTGGAGCATCTTGACCTGTCAGACACAGAGGTGCGCTTGGGTCTCTGCAAATCTCGAGATCTTCAATCACTGTCCCTTGGACTTCCCGACCAAAGCCCCTGACTCAAGAGGGCCCCAATTGAGAGCGCCTGAGGGCACTCTTTGCAACGGACTGCTCTCACTTGAGAGCGATCCCACTTGGCAGGGCTCTTGATCGGGAGCGCCCACACCCGAAAGCTCCTGCCCTTGCTCAACAGCGCCTGCGCTGTGGTTTCCGCCTCAAAAACGGGTCTCCAGGCCACCCCCGCGAAGGACCCCCGCCCCCGCCCGCCTTTCTGTGCGACGCCGACGGCCCCTCAACATGAGCAGTCCCCCCAACACGCCCCTGCGTGCGGCTTGCACCCCCTCCTGGTCACTGCATGTTCTGCTCCTCACGGCCGCACCCGCCGCCCCCCCAGGTCGGCAACGCGGGCGCCTTCCATATTTCGAAGCTGCGGCGCCTCTCGCGGCTGGGGCTGTGCGACACAGATGTCGGGGACGGCGCGGTGGCGGCGCTGACGGGACTGGTGCGCGCGACCCACCGCTGGAATCGTAGGGCAGCCCTCGCCAGGCCCTGCTCGGCGCGCCTGAACCGCACTGCATGTGCCTGCTCGACTGCCGCTCGCTCGTACGTGCTGCTGATGAGCGAACGGCATTCGAGCAAACTTACGAAAGCAGAGGCATGTCCTCTCCACACGTGCTGACTCAGCTGCGCACGCACCCTTGCGGTCTCCGGCAGCCCATCAGAGGCTCTCGTCTCAACCCCTCTAACAGACCTGCACCGCCCCAAAAAACCGCCGCCGCCGCAGACGCGCCTGACGGCGCTCAATCTGGACGCGCGCCACGTCAGCGACGAGGCGCTGCACCTGGCCCTGCCCCTCGCGCCGCACCTCAAGGAGCTCGACCTGTACGGCTGTAAGGTGATCTGATCTGGCACGACCTGATCTGATCTGGCCTCATCCGGGCTTGGAGCACCTTGAACTTTTGTCTATCTTCAATGTTGCAAAGCACATGGCTTGGACATTGTTAAAACGCATCATCATGTTGTTCAATGCTGAGATTCTCGGGAACCCCACATACTTTTGGCATCCCCACCTCATGGCCCCGGGCCCCAGGTGACTCTGCGGGGCGCCCTGGCGCTGCCGGCGTACCGCGAGCTGACACACCTCTTCCTGTGCGGCGGCTGGGCGACGGGTGAGGGCTGCTCGTGCGGCTTGCACCACAAAGGGGGGGGCCGACAATGCGGGTGAAGCACGGGCCTTCCACGATCTCATGGCAGGCCTTACTGGTCTACTGGTACTGCTCCAACAGTGTTCGCACACAGCTACAAGCAAGGGTGCCCATTCGCACCCTGCACATCGTGCGGCCACCCCTTGAGCCCCGCAAGCGGCGCACCCGGCTGCGCTACTGGGCCAGACACTGCTGCTCGGCCGCTAACCCGAGTGATTCCCCCCCCCAAAATTAAATCTATATCTGCTTTGGCGCCAGACCGGTCGGTATTGGAGGTGGCCAAACTGCCAAAGCTGCAGCACCTGAGTCTGGCACAAAACCCCAGGTGCGATGCTGCTATACCCCCTGCCGTTACGATGTGCTAATTGTCAAAACTGCTGGATATTCTTCCCTGCGATTGGCGTTTGCTATTTGTCAGCGAAGTCTGGCGGATACCAGGCGTCGCTGCCCTGCTGGCGGGGGCTGCCCTGTGCTGTCGGCCTGTCGGCCGTCCCTCTGAAAGCGGCAAGCCTGCCGAACTCATGTTTACCGCACGAGCCCGGCCCTGCGGCCGACGATTAAACACCGACACGGCGTCCCCCGGCTGGCGGGCGACGCACTGCTTGCGGCCGGCGCGCAGCCGCTCTGGACCCGACGCGCCCCCGCCCCCGGCCCCGCCCCCGGCCCCCGCAGGCTGTCGGATGTGTCGGTGCGCATGCTGGCCGGCGGCGCGTGCGCGGCGACGCTCGAGGCTCTGAACCTCACGGGCACCGCTGTCGGGGACGGCTGCCTCCCGCTGCTCGCCGGCATGCCGGTGTGTGGCCCGCTGCCGCGGCTGCCTGTGGGGCCGGGTCAGAAATTGCCTTTATGCTGCCCGCGCCGCCGCGGTCTCCGCGCCCCCTCGCGGGGTGCATCCACGGGCGACGCTGATTCAGCGTGCCAGGCTCCAGCGTCGTGCCCCCGTCCTCTTTACAGGGAGCAAAAACCATCGCACACCACCGTCTGCGAGGTGCTTGAGTCGAGGGCTCAGTCCCCGCCCTCTTGGCGTGTATCTCTTTTCCCAAGCATTTCCCTGATTGTCCCACAAGACTTACCACCAAAACTCGCACCAATCCTATCACTGCCGCAGGCCCTCGCGGTGGTGGCGCTCAGCAACACGCGCGTCACCCGCGGCGCCGCCGAGAGCCTCCGGCGCACGACGAAGCTCGTCGTGAAGTTCTCGCCCCCTGGGGCCACCAAGGGGCCAGAGTGAAAAAGGCAGACAACCGGGTTGGTTGTCTGTTCGTCTTCCGGATGCCTTCACGGGACGCGGAGTCAGTTGCGGATGGGGTCCTTGGCTGGGCAGGTGCCCAGGGCGTTGCTCTTCCAGGGAGGCAAAGCGATGCATCAGCGGGGCGCCCAACCACGCCCCCCCGCAAGCCGCCACCGCGCTGCCGCGCCGCGGGGCAGTAGGGTGCGCCCGGGGCCGGCGCCGGCGGGTCGGATTTCCTGGGCGCAGGCGCGCGCCAGCCACTGTGCTGCATCTGCGGTGCGTCGGCCGTGCCTCCGAATCCGCCTGTTTCTTGCTCATCAAGCACTGTCAGACGGCGCGCTGAGGGCGCCGCGGCGCCCAGGCAAGCCTCACGCTGTCGAGCATGCGGGTCTTTGTCGTTGTCCGGCTGCCGGAAACACGCAACGGGCAGCCGGCATGCGCGTGTGCGCGCGTGGCGGGCGGGGGCTTTTCCGTGCTCCGTTACTCTCGAAAGGGCGGAGCATATGCTGTCCACTGCCGCAGCCCGTTGGGCCGGACCAAGCCCCAGCCTGCTGCGACGAGGCGGCCCTGCAACTGCAGCGGCCCGCTTGTGCCTGCTTTTGGTGTCCTTGTCGGGCGATCGCGTGACACATATAAAGTCCCCTTTTCTGGATCCAGTTGATGCGTCGCGCCCCTGCCCCCACGGGGTTCACGCGCGCGGGCATGCTCCGTTGATGGGGCGCCTGCCCCCAGCAACAGGGGCCGCCTTTCCTCGTTGAGTCATGCATCCTTGAGATCTGGGTCGCTGCTTGTGGCGCGCGCCCAGCAAAGGCCGCACTGCCTGAGCAGGACGGCTTTTCACGCTCTGCCGCGGGTTTCATCGTCTGCTGGTCTCGGCGAGTCGCCCGCACACGCGCCCGCCCTGCGACCCCCTTGCGTTCCTCTCGCGGCGACTGCCTTGCCGGGCTCAGAACCAACCGCACAACTCACCTGGGTGCGCCGTATAGTCAGACTGCTCAGGCTGCTTGACACCGCATCAAAGCGGCGTGGCATGTACACCACAGTCCCGTTTTACAATACCTTGCCCGCCACGCCGCCGCCGCTGCGCTCCGCGCCGGCCGCCCGGCCGGGCGCGTGCCTGCCCGGCTGCCGCGGCGTCCCGCGACTGCCGGGCTGTTAACGGGGCCGCGGCTTAAGCGGCGCCGCGGCTCGACTGCTCCCCTCCGTCCCGACGCCCATGCGCGGCCCAGGCGCCGGTCTGTTTGCTGGTATGAGCCTTCTGTACCCGTACCCCGCCCCATGTGATATCTGAACGCAAGCCCCAATTTAATCCGGGGCCCCATGCGCCTGCACGCTGTTGCGGGCGCGACGCCCATCGACCCGACACGCACGCCGTGCGCGCCGTCGCCCATGCCCCGCCGCTTGCTTTCCGCCAAGCGGTGTGTGGGTGGACGTCCGCGTGCGCGGGGCACGATAGCACGTCTGTACATCGCCCCGTGGCGGCCTGTTTGGCGTTTCGCCCCAATCATCTGTCTGGCCGGACGCCTGCCGTGCGCATCTTCACGAGCGGCGGCGCTCGGCCGCTGGCGCAGCCTCCCAGCAACTCGCTCGTCCAGGGATCCCACATGATACAGCCGGGGCCTACCCCGCATGGCTTGCCAGCCTCTGGTTTCATCTTTTGTGTACAATTTCGCTTAGCCACTTAGCATCTCACCTTGCTGCATCTCATGCAATGCCAGGGCGGCCGCGCCGTGCCACCCTGAGCAGCCAACCGCCGGCCCCACCAGCGGCCGAGCCCGCATGCCCAAGCCAAGCATTGCTCCCAAAGGCAACAGCCGTTTGCCGGCGGCACCATCGTGTCTGCCTGCCCGGCTGTGCTTGACGCTCATTTTGTACTGGTCCCCTGCACCGCACCCGCCGCGCCGTTGGTGCAAAGCCGAGCAAGCTGGTGTCCTTCTGACAAGCCTCTCTCACGTTTCCGATTGATGCAGACCCGACTTTCGCACACTGCAATAATCGGAGCCCCAGGCCCGCCTGCCCGGCTGCCTGGCGTGCTCGCCGCTGCGTTGCGCAGCCTGTGACACTGAAACGCTGCCCCGCAGGGCCGCTGCGCGTCAAGGCGCCCCCTGTTGACCAGCCTGCCGCCGCCCCTGCCGCCAGCTGTCCACACAGGCAACGAAGCATACTGCTTGGGCCTTTGCCCCTTGTAACTCCCACGCATGTAGGCCTGATGTGTATCCCCCCTGATGATCAGGCAGACGTGTTTGTGGCGGGGCCGGGCGTAGTTCAAACAGCGCAGCCGACGCGCCGGTGTGCGCCGACAACAGCTGCTGGTGCTGCCAGCCCCCGGGTGTGCCCTCACGCAGCGCCTGCACTCCCGCCACCCTGCAGGAGTGGATAATTCTATTATACAAAACCTCAACAGGATGGATATAAGTGGAGGAGGCCATCAGACGACAGGAAAAGGTAAGCTGCTTCCAGCTCCAGTTGTGTTACAGGCGCAAGGGTCCTCTGCGTACCCGGTGGGCAAGACCCCGCACGACTCCGCCACATCAGCCCACACTCCCGGGTAACTCATGCTAGGTTGGCCTTGCTTGCTTCGGGCAATCGCAGGCAGTGACAGGCTCTTTGTGCTAGGGGTCTGACCCGGTCCCCTGTCGCCCTGAATGGTGCCTCAGGAAGGCAAACCCGCGGCCGCGCGCAGGTCAGTCGTGGTGTTGTCTGCCGCAACTTGTGGCTCACGCAGGGTGGGGACGCCCCACGCTGCCGCGACATCGCTGCCGTTCGCCACTGCCGCGGGCGGGAGGCGCGGGGCGGCCGCGGTTCGCTGACATCATGGTGACGTCACCACCTTCAGCTGCTGCGGCGGCGGCTGGGCGGCGGCTGCGAGGCGGCGTCCAGGAAGTCCGCGACCAGGTGGTACCCGCGCTCCGGCTGGACGTAGGGCACCTGATGAATTGGAGGGAAGTGTTGCTGAGGGCACGGGTGCTGCTGGCAATGGGACCTGGTGAGCGTTCGAGTGTGTTCCGATGCGTTCAAGTGCTCCCGGGTGTGTTCACGTGTGGCTGAGGATGTAGCAAATGGGGCCTGGCCTTGGATTGCAGGTGAGGTGTGACTGATTGGTCGCGGGCCAGTCTGGCTCCCAGACGGTTGAAGGTTGCTTCAAAAGTTTGGCAACTGGGTGCGCCTGCAGCTGCTGTTGCACCAACAACAACTTGCACATGCTGGCGCCATGGGTTGCAGGGTTCGGGGTTCAGGGGAAGACTGATTTCGAAGCTCGGCTGCAACAGCAGCGAGCGCTGGCTTGCAGGGGGTGGGTGAGGCAAGGTGGTGGGGAGATCGCCGGCGCGCGCGCCGCCAGGGCCGCCCTGCCCTCGGCCGCGCACCATGTGGCCGGCGTTGCGGACTGTGACAAAGGAGAGGCCCTCGTAATCGACGCGCCACCCGCCGATCTGCATAGGGTGCGGGTTGGGTGCTTTGAAAGTGGGTGTGGGTGCGTGGGGGTGTTGTTGGGTGCACAGGGGTGGGTTCAGCGCGTATGGTCCATGGTGCACGCCCCAGCCTCCCCAAAACGCAACCAGGAAGGTGCTTGGTGGGAGGAATAGTGCAACTGAGGCGGCAGCCATCGATTGCAGCTGTCTGCTGGATGCGGACTCCGCGAGGGTGACCGTCCGAGGGGCCAAGGCCGGGGGCAGGTGGTGTGTGTTTTGGGGGAGGGGGAGCGGTCTCATGCACACCTGGCCGGTCTGGCTCTGCCAGGCGCGCCAGGGGGTGTCCACCGGAAGTCCGAGGGACTTGATCCAGCGGCGGCTGCCCAGGACAGGGACGATGCCGTCAACGTCGCCCGAAAACACCCAGATCACTAGATCTGCGGTGTAAATTGGTTTGGTAGGTTTCAAGCGATCTGGATTTCCGACCCACAATTGCAGCTCTTTTGTATCAAGTTGTCAGCAGATTCAGCAGCCGTCCTGCTTTGTAAATCGCATCGCCAGGCAATCACATGGTTCGCCCAAGGACGGTGCATTGTCCTGGCAAGCTGCCGTGATTTGAACGGCTACACGCGAGAAGGTATCAAGCATGGAGGCATGTGGGTGGACAGGCGCGCGCGTGCATGTGTGTGTATGTGTGTGTGCCGTGTGTGTATGTGTGTGTGTGTGTGCATGCGCGCGTGCGTGTGTGTGTGTGTGTGTGTGTTTGTGTGTGTGCCGGAGTATGTACACGCATGTGTGCGTGTGTTGCGTGCTCACTGGCGTCGCGCAGCAGCTCCTTGTACACCGGGATCATGGACCCCAGGAGGTCATCCCGTGAGTAGGCTATGGCCTGGCTGCAGTCCTGCCAAGGCCCGGGCAGGGCGCCACTCTGGTTGGCGTGGAGCGCGGACTGCACCTGGGGGTGTGCGTGTGTGTGTGCAGTGATGGGAGGGGAGATCATGGGAGAGGGTGGGATGGGGTGTCAACATGGTATTGCGGCAGGGTACTTTGAAAGATGAGCGGAGGCTGATGTTTTTGAGGGGAGCGGGAAGAAGAAGGAGGGATCCGGGTCGTGTTTGGGGGGACAGGCGGAGAGGTTTGGTTGGGAAGGGTGGGCTATCGAAGGAGATTGCGAGTGTGGGGATGCGGGCCCCGACGGTGGTGACTTTGCTATCACTAGCCGCACACTGGCGTGCTGCCAGATCATTGCCCTCAGATCTGTCAGATCACTGAGATCACCTCGGGCTTGTTCATGTAGACCTCAACCTTGTTGTCGATGCAGGGGTCGTACCGCGGCACGCGCCCCGGGTGGGGGTAGCCATACCGCGC